>NC_088807.1:23414376-23629525 GCF_011386835.1 Chrysemys picta bellii
CAACTTAACCCTAAGTGCCACCCCCTCGCCCTGATGGGTCATACCAAATGGTGGTGCCCAGAGAGGAAGAGATTTGGGCGTGGCCTGTGGAGGGGGGTGGGGAGAGGACTGTACCAATAGAGGGGGGGTTGTACCAGTGAGGGGGGTTGGCTGTGGCTTGAGGGCTTGGGGGTGTGGCCTGACTCAGCTCCACTCCTTCGCCCTCCTGGATGGCACCAACGAAGGGGGCTGTGGCCTATAGTGTGGGGGTGTGGCCAAACTCAGCCCCGCCCCCTCAGATTATACCAATGCCGTGGGGGATTTGGGCGTGGCCAAAATAAATCCCACCCCCTGGCTCAGTGGCACTTGGGGCGGATTTGGGTGTGGCCTAACTCAGCTCCACCTCACCTTGCTGGATTGTACCAATGCAGTGGAGGAATGGGGAGGTATGGCCAAACTCAGTCCCGTCCCCCTGGACCATACCAACACACCGGGGGGGGGGGGGGATTGGGGTGTGGCCTGCAGAATAGGGGTGTGGCCAAGTGTGGTCCCACCCCCCCGGACTGTACCACCGCAGAGGTGCCCGGGGGGAGGCGGAGATTCGGGGGGTCCCTAGGACAGGTCCCTCTCCCGCGGCGCCCCGTACATGTAGGTGTCCTTGCCGGGCTCCTGCACGAACTCCTCCTTCTTGTCCCAGTCGGCCGCCCAGCCCCCGTTGGCGAAGCTGGTGCTCTTGGTGGCCCCGTAGCCGCCCCCGCCCCCGTCGCCCAGTCCCCGGGCGGCCTCGTCCTCCTCGTCGGCCAGTTCGTCCTCGTGGATGAAGCCGCATTTCTCGGAGCTGGTCTCCTCCGGCTCGGCCCAGGGCTGCTTCTCGCCCGAGGCGAAGATCCCGTAGAACACGACCCCCCCGTAGTGCACCAGCGAGGCGATGAGGAACACGTACTGCCACTCCTCCGCGTCTGCGCCCCCCAGGAATTGGGGGGGTGGGGCCAGTGCAGAGTTGGGGGGGTGGGAGCGGGAGGGGGTGAAGAGGGCAGGGAGTGGGGGAGAAGAAGGAGTGGGGGGACAGGAGGGGAGGGGTGAGCAGGGCAGGGAGTGGGGGAGGGGGAGAAGTGGGGGGACAGGAGGGGAGGGGTGAGCAGGGCAGGGAGTGGGGGAGGGGGAGAAGTGGGGGGACAGGAGGGGAGGGGTGAGCAGGGCAGGGGGCAGGGCACGGGGGATTGAGGAGGAATTGGGGGGGTTGGGAGCAGAGCAGGGAGTTGGTGGGAGGGGGAGTGGAGGGGATGGGAGGGGGAGGAGTAGGGAGAATGGGAGGGGTGAGGAGGGCAGGGAGTGGGTGAGGGGGAGGAAGAGGGGGCGGGGGCAGGGCAGGGAGTGGGGGAGGGGGAGGAAGAGGGGGCGGGGGCAGGGCAAGGAGTGGGGGAGGGGGAGAAGGAAGAGACAAAATAATATTTTATTTCCCTCCTTTAAAACCTTTTGACCTGGATGGGGGTGGGGGGGGGGTGAGATGGGGGTGAGATCAGCAACCCCCCAACACCGGGATCCTGAGTGTCCCCCCCCATGAACACTGTGACGAACTGGGACTGTTCTTGCTGGGGTGTGTGAATGCTGACAGGGGAGTGTGACTAGGATGGTCTGCATCGGGGGATGGGAGCCGGCCCAAGGGAACATACCTGAGCTTGTAACATGAGAACCCAGGAGGGGGTTGGAGGTCAGATGACTCCGGGGCCCGGGAAACTGAACAAAGGCTGTGGGAGGGGTCGCTGAAGGCAGAGTGCTGGAAGCAGGCTGGAAGGAGGCTGGAGAGATGGCTGGGAGGCAGAGATGGCTCTGACCCCCCAAAGGGGGGGGCTGGGATGCCCTGGGACCCCAAGCTGGACCTAACTGAGGGGGGCCCTGTTGTCTGTGCCTGCAAGACCTGTCTTGGACTGTATTCCTGTCATCCAAATAAACCTTCTGCTTTACTGGCTGGCTGAGAGTCATGGTGAATCGCAGGAAGCCGGGGGTGCAGGGCCCTGAGTCCCCCAATACTCCGTGACAACTGGTGGCAGCGGCGGGATCTACTGCACCCCGTGGACGGCGCTTCCTGCAGTAAGTGACTGGGGAGCAGTAAAACGAAGGGGGATTGACGGGGACCAGGCCAGCTGAAGAGTGGGAGAGAGACGGTTATTACCCCTGGGAGTGTGTGACCAGCGAGAAGGACTTTTGCAGTAACAGGGTCCCCCGTGGGATCGCAGCGAGTGGTCCCAGGGGCGGAGGAGTCTGCAGCTCGACCCTGGCAGAGAGGTGGTGACCTCGAGAAGGGCTGGCACACTAGGGGTCCCCCTGGGAACTGTGGGGAGCTGTGAGCACACAGGCCGGTGAGTGGCCAGCAGGAAGATGTATGCCAAGCGGCTTAAGAGCGACCTGGTGGAGCTGTGCAAGCAGAGGCGGCTGCGCATTGGGAGGCTCACCAAAGAACAGCTCATCGCCCAGCTGGAGGCGGAAGATCGCGCGAATGAACTGATCCCTGTGTCTCAGGGAAGCAGCCTGGCAAATGCAGCGCAGGCACCAGTGTCTGTCCCGGCTGGGAGTGGTCAGCCGGCTGCTGAGGGCTTCCCGAGACCCCTCCTTCCTATGCCTAGGGGAAGGGTGGGGAGGAGCCCAGCAAATACCGAAGGCGCCGTGATCCCCCCGGCCAGCAGGGGGTCCCCCCGGCGAAGCCCGCCGGCCAGCAGAGGATCCTCCCGGCGACGTTCGGCATCCGTGGAGCGGAATTGGCTGGAATGGGAGAAAGAGCTAAAACTGAGAGAGCTGGAGGATCGTGAACGACAGAGACAGCATGAACGGGAGGAGAAAGAGAGACAGCATCAGCGTGAAGAGAGACAGCGTCAGCATGAACGGGAGGAGAAAGAGAGACAGAGACAGGAGAATGAGAGACAGCATCAGCGTGAACTGGAACTGGTGAGATTGAAGGGCAGCGAACCCCCGGCTGCGGTGAGTGATGGGGGACCCAGGACTGCACGGAGCTTTGATAAGTGCATCATGGCCCCATACAAGGAGGGGGAGGACATGGATGACTTCCTGGAGGCCTTTGAGACGGCCTGCGAGCTGCACCGGGTGGATCCCGCGGACAGACTCCGGGTCCTTACCCCCTTACTGGACCCCAAATCCGTGGCATTGTACCGCCAACTGGGAGAGGCAGAGAAAGGGGACTACGAACTATTCAAAAAGGCCCTGCTACGTGAGTTTGGGCTGACTCCTGAGATGTACCGGGGAAGGTTCCGGAGTCAAGATAAAACCCCTGAGATCTCATATCTGCAACTAGCCGTCCGCATGGAAAGATACGCCAGCAAGTGGGCTGGTGGGGCCCAGACGAAGGAGGACCTGATTAAACTGCTGGTACTGGAGCAACTGTATGAGCGGTGCCCATCCGACCTGAGGCTGTGGTTGGTGGACAGAAAGCCAGAGAACCCGCGACACGCCGGGCAGCTGGCTGATGAGTTTGTAAAGAGCCGGTCAGGGGGTGGCAGGGAGGAGCCCCAAAGGAACAGGCCCGCCGTGATGCAGAGAGAGAGTCACCCTGGGACCTCCCAAAGAGGGAATATGGGGAATCCCCTCCCACGGGGAATGCCCAGCGTCAGGGACAACCGACCGGCTCGAGGGGACCCACAGGACATGAGCTGCTATTACTGCGGCCGAAGAGGCCACGTTCGGGCCCAGTGCCCCAAGCTCAAGGACAGACTGAGCAGACCGAACCCGCATAGGGTTAACTTGGTAGAGGCCCAGACGGACGAGGGGCAGGCTTCTCACGCAAGAGGGGCTGGCAGCTTATCAACTGCCCAAGAGAGAGAAGGGCCCCAGGCCAGCTCCTCTAGGGGGCTGGATGCCCCAGACTCAGGGTTTTTGGTTTATACGGTGGGCGCGGGGCTGTCCCTCCGGAGAGAGTACCTTGTTCCCCTGGAGGTGGATGGGAGGAAGGTCAATGGATACTGGGATACGGGCGCAGAGGTGACGCTGGCCCGGCCCGAGGTGGTGGCCCCAGATCAGGTGGTGCCCAACTCCTACCTGACCCTGACGGGGGTGGGCGGAACACCAGTCAAAGTGCCCGTGGCAAGGGTACACCTGAAGTGGGGGGCCAAGGAGGGCCCCAAGGATGTGGGGGTACACCCGTATCTGCCCACTGAGGTATTGATGGGGGGGGACCTGGAGAACTGGCCAAGCAACCCCCAAAAGGCACTGGTTGTGACCCGCAGTCAGAGCCGGCGAGGGGCCCTGCGCCCTGGCCTTGGGGGGGGTGCCTTGCCTGAGGCGCAGGACCCTAACCTGGTGGGGAGGGAACGCCCAGGGACGCGGCTCAGGGAGGCTGCAGCTTCGGACCCAGCGGGCGAGAAAGAGCAGGTGGCCATCCCTGTCCCAGCTGCTGAGTTCCAGGCCGAGTTACAGAGAGACCCCTCCTTGCGGAAGATAAGGGACCTGGCCGACCTCAATGCGGTACAGACCATGGAACGAGGTGGCCGGAAAAGGTTCCTGTGGGAGAAGGGGTTCCTGTACCGAGAATGGGCTCCCCCAGGGAAAATGGAGTCAGGGGGGATCAGGAGGCAGCTGGTGGTACCCCAGAAGTATCGCCGCCAGCTGCTGTGCCGGGCCCATGACATTCCCCTCTCAGGGCACCAGGGAACCTGGCGGACCCAGCAGAGGCTGCTACGGAGCTTTTACTGGCCTGGGGTCTTTGTTACTGTCCGACAGTACTGCGGATCCTGTGACCCCTGTCAGAGGGGGAGGAAGGCCTGGGACAAGGGGAAAAGAGCTTTAGGACCCTTGCCCAGCATAGAGGATCCTTTCCAGAGGGTGGCCAAGGTTAAAAGGGGGGCTCTAAACCAAGAGAGCCCAAAGCACAGACCTCCGGACTGGAGCGCTGGGAGAAGACCACAGCCCAGTTGGAACCCCAGAGGTATGGGGGTGGGAAAAGGGCACAGGCCGCATAAACCTTCCCACATGCGAACTGCGAGTGCCATCAAGCACCCGCGACCTAAGGGGGGGCGTGGAACGGAAGGGGCCTGGTGTAATTCTCACCAAGGAACTGGAGGGATGCGGGGGCATCCATGGGAACGGGGGTAGGTTCGAACTTCCCCGGGTCACTGGCTAAAGTGACCCTGCTCAGTTCGGTCTCGAAGGGGGGAGAGATGTGACGAACTGGGACTGTTCTTACTGTGGTGTGTGAATGCTGACAGGGGAGTGTGACTAGGATGGTCTGCATCGGGGGATGGGAGCCGGCCCAAGGGAACATACCTGAGCTTGTAACATGAGAACCCAGGAGGGGGTTGGAGGTCAGATGACTCCGGGGCCCGGGAAACTGAACAAAGGCTGTGGGAGGGGTCGCTGAAGGCAGAGTGCTGGAAGCAGGCTGGAAGGAGGCTGGAGAGATGGCTGGGAGGCAGAGATGGCTCTGACCCCCCAAAGGGGGGGGGCTGGGATGCCCTGGGACCCCAAGCTGGACCTAACTGAGGGGGGCCCTGTTGTCTGTGCCTGCAAGACCTGTCTTGGACTGTATTCCTGTCATCCAAATAAACCTTCTGCTTTACTGGCTGGCTGAGAGTCATGGTGAATCGCAGGAAGCCGGGGGTGCAGGGCCCTGAGTCCCCCAATACTCCGTGACAAACACCAGCTTCAACAGCCCCCCCAGCCCTGCGGTGCCCCTCACTCCCGACCCGCAGCCCCCTGATAGCCCAGCCCTGCCCTGCCCCCCCCAGCCCTGCCGGTGCCCCTCACTCCCGACCCGCAGCCCCCTGATAGCCCAGCCCAGCCCTGCCCCCCGCAGCTCTGCCGGTGCCCCTCACTCCCGACCCGCAGCTCCCCGATCACCCAGCCCCCCCCAGTCCCGCCGCACCTTGTGCTTGGTCA
Source organism: Chrysemys picta bellii (assembly GCF_011386835.1). Lineage (NCBI taxonomy): Eukaryota > Metazoa > Chordata > Testudines > Emydidae > Chrysemys > Chrysemys picta. The sequence goes on from NC_088807.1 coordinate 23,420,239, forward strand.
TGGCCCCGACGATGATGGGGCAGACCATGCCCGAGAGGGTGCCCACCCCGTTGGAGATGCCCATGAGGATGCTGGCGTAACGTGGGGCGATGTCCAGGTGATTCACGTTGAACCCTGTGGGGACGGGGGAGCAAAGACAGTAGGTCAGAGCCCCCTGCCCTGCCCCACAGTGCCCCCTGCTGCACCCCCACCCCCTGCCCTGCCCCATGGCACTCCCTGCCCTGTCCCACGGTGCACCCTGCCGCACCCCTGCCCCCTGCCCTGCCCCACAGCACACCCTGCCCCACGGTGCCCTCTGCCATGCCCCTGCCCCCTACCCTGCCCCACAGCACACCCTGCCCCCTGTCCTGCTCCACAGCACCCCCTGCCCCACGACAACCCCTGCCGTACGCCCCGCCCCATGGTGCCCACTGCTGCACCCCCACCCCCATCTCTGCCCCACGGCACCCCCTACCACCTTCTACCCCCTGCCCCACAGCACCCCCTGCCAAGACCCCACCCTCCTTCCTTTCCCCCCTCACCCCCTGCCCTACTCCCTGCCCCACATCGCCCCTGCTGGGTCCCCGTCCTGCTCCTTGCCCCACGGTGCTCCCCGCCGAGCCCCCACTCTCTTTCCTGCCCCACGGCGCCCCCTGCTGACCTGAAATAGCGAAGCCACTGAAGCCCACAGCAAGGACCAAGAATGAGATGGCGACGCCTTTACTGTGGGAATAACCCACCACCAGCAGCAGAGTCGCCTCCATGCCAAAGCCTGGGGGGGGGGGACAGAGAGAGAAACTGAGTCACACACACCCCCGGCCCTGCCGGTGCCCCTCACTCCCGACCCACAGCCCCCTGCCAGCCCGGCCCTGCCCCCCCCCAGCCCTGCCGGTGCCCCTCACTCCCGACCCACAGCCCCCTGCCAGCCCGGCCCTGACCCCCCAGCTCTGCCAGTGCCCCTCACTCCCGACCCGCAGCCCCTGCCAGCCCGGCCCTGCTCCTCCAGCCCTGCCGGTGCCCCTCACTCCCGACCCGCAGCCCCCTGCCAGCCCGGCCCTGACCCCCCCGGCCCTGCCGGTGCCCCTCACTCCCGACCCACAGCCCCCTGCCAGCCCGGCCCTGCCCCCCCCAGCCCTGCCGGTGCCCCTCACTCCCGACCCACAGCCCCCTGCCAGCCCGGCCCTGACCCCCCAGCTCTGCCAGTGCCCCTCACTCCCGACCCGCAGCCCCTGCCAGCCCGGCCCTGCTCCTCCAGCCCTGCCGGTGCCCCTCACTCCCGACCCGCAGCCCCCGTCTCACCTCCGCAGTTCATCATCTTGCGGACGTTGGTGGTGGACATGATCCTGCGGCTGCGCAGGAAATCCGCGATCTGCCCCCCGATGGGGACGATGATGGTCATGACCAGGTGGGGCAGGGCGGAGAGCAGACCCACCTGGGGGGGGGCAGGGAGAGGGGGAGTCACCTGGCCTGGCACCCGCGGGGAGCCTCCCCCACCCCCCGCCCCCTCTTTCCTGGGTCCCACCCCGCTGAGTCTGGGCCCCAACCAACTCGTGACACTGATGGGAGGAGGCAGGATTCGACTCCCGGATTCCCTGCTCAGGGTGGGGGGCCTGGGTTCTGTCCCGGCTCTGGGGGCTAGTGTTTAGAGCGGGGCAGGGGCCTGGAAGCCCGGATGCCTGGGTTCTGTCCCGGCTCGGGGAGGGCAACGCGGGGGCTGGGTGCCTGGACGCCTGGGTTCTGTCCCGGCTCGGGGAGGGCAGCGCAGGGGCTGGGCGCCCGGATGCCTGGGTTCTCTCCTTGCTTGGGGAGGGCAGCGCGGGGGCTGGGTGCCCGGACTCCTGGGTTCTCTCCTGGGGAAGGCAGCGGGGTGGGGTGGGCGCTGGGGCCCGGACTCCTGGGTTCTCTCCGGGGGAAGGCAGCGGGGTGGGGTGGGTGCCGGGGGCCAGGACTCCTGGGTTCTCTCCGGGGGAAGGCAGCGGGGTGGGGTGGGCACTGGGGCCGGTACCTTGCTGATCTCGAAGCCGAAGACCTCCTCGAAGTAGGCCGGCTGGCTGATGAGCAGCAGGTAGAAGGTCCAGCTGCGGCAGAAGTTGGCGACGATGATGGCGTAGACGGGCATGGAGGTGAAGAACTTGCGCCAGGGGGCCTTGAATTTCTGCCAGGGGAAGGGTGAGATAGCCAGGCTGCGAGCTTCCCCATAGCAGTGCCCCCAGGCCAGGGCGTCCCAGCGCTGCGAGCTTCCCCACAGCAGTGCCCCCAGCCCAGGGCGTCCCGGTGCTGCGAGCTTCCCCACAGCAGTGCCCCCAGCCCAGGGTGTCCCGGCGCTGCGAGCTTCCCCACAGCAGTGCCCCCAGCCCAGGGTGTCCCGGCGCTGCAAGCTTCCCCACAGCAGTGCCCCCAGCCTATGGCATCCCGGCGCTGCGAGCTTCCCCACAGCAGTGCCCCCAGCCTATGGCATCCCGGTGCTACGAGCTTCCCCACAGCAGTGCCCCCAGCCCAGGGTGTCCCGGCGCTGCGAGCTTCCCCACTGCAGTGCCCCCAGCCTATGGCATCCCGGCGCTGCGAGCTTCCCCACAGCAGTGCCCCCAGCCTATGGCATCCCGGCGCTGCGAGCTTCCCCACAGCAGTGCCCCCAGCCTGCTTGCCGTGGGGTCTCACCACCAGGGGGTTCATGAGGCTGGCGCTCTCCCCGATGCTCTCCTCGATGTACCGGCGCTCCTCCTCCGTGATGGTGGGGTGCTGAGCTGGGCTCTCATAGGAAACCAGCAACCAGAACATGTACCAGAAGATCCCAAAGCTGCCTGTCGATGGGAGGGGGGGAGTCACCGCGGGGGTGGGGGCACAGCCAGCTGGGAGAGCCCCCCCGCCTCTGTGTGGGGATACTGGGCAGGAGGGCCCACGGGTGTGAGGGGGGAGGCTGGACGCTGGGGTGGATGGGCCTGTGGGCGAGTGGGGGGAGACTGGACGCCGGGGTAGATGGGGTCGTGGGCGGGTGGGGGGAGGCTGGACGCCAGGGTAGATGGGCCCGTGGGCGAGTGGGGGGAGACTGGACGCCGGGGTAGAGGGGCCCATGGGCGGGTGGGGGGAGGCTGGACGCCAGGGTAGATGGGCCAGTGGGCGGGTGGGGGGAGGCTGGACGCCAGGGTAGATGGGCCAGTGGGCGGGTGGGGGGAGGCTGGACGCCGGGGTAGAGGGGCCCGTGGGTGGGTGGGGGGAGGCTGGACGCTGGGGTAGATGGGCCCGTGGGCGGGTGGGGGGAGGCTGGACGCCAGGGTAGATAGGCCCGTGGGCGAGTGGGGGGAGGCTGGATGCCGGGGCAGATGGTCCCGTGGGCGGGTGGGGGGAGGCTGGACGCCGGGGTAGATGGGCCCGTGGGCGGGTGGGGGGAGGCTGGACGCCGGGGTAGATGGGCCCGTGGGCAGGTGGGGGGAGGCTGGACGCCGGGGTAGAGGGGCCCATGGGCGGGTGGGGGGAGGCTGGACGCCGGGGTAGATGGGCCCGTGGGCAGGTGGGGGGAGGCTGGACGCCGGGGTAGAGGGGCCCATGGGCGGGTGGGGGGAGGCTGGACGCCAGGGTAGATGGGCCCATGGGCGGGTGGGGGGAGGCTGGACGCCAGGGTAGATGGGCCCGTGGGTCTGACCTTACCATAGACGTAGAAGACCGAACTCCACCCCGAGTACTGGACCAGGACCCCAGCCAGCGGCATGGCCACCACTGCGCCCGCGTAGGAGCCTGCGGGAGGTTGTGGCCCACGTTAGCCAAAGCCCCGCGGTGCGAACTGAACAAACCCCACTCCCCCCCCCCCCCCCCGGCAACTGGGGGGAGAACCCAGGAGTCCTGGCTCCCAGCCCCACTTGCTCTAACCACTAGACTCCACTCCCCTCCCGGTGCCGGGGCAAGAACCCAGGCGTCTGGGCTCGGCAGGGGAGGGTCCCTTACCACAGAAGGCCGTGGTGGCCAGGCGGCTGCGCTCCAGAGGGGGGGCCCACTTGCTCCAGATCCCATGGCAGGCTGGGTACGTCACCCCCTGGGACAGATGGACAGACAGATGTTAGGGCTTGGGGGGCGTGGCCAGGCTACCAGGCTCCGCCCCTTCACCGGCACCCTTCCCCCCCCTGCACTGACAAGCCCCCTCCATTAGGAAGGGGGCGTGGCTATCACATCAGGCCACACCCCATACCGTGTTGCACTTTCAGGCCCACCTCCCAATAGGCAAAGAAGGCGTGGCTAGAGGGAGATCCGCCCCCTACCAGCAGCTCCACCCCCTTCAACAGGTTGCCCTCTCCCACCCAGACTAGGATGGGGTGTGGCCAGAAAAGCAAGCCCCGCCCTCTTACCCCACCAGCTCCATGTGGGGGAAGGGGTGTGACCAACATATCAAGCCCCACCCCCTAACCCTTCCCCCCCCCAAGCTTCCCCCATGGGGATGGGGGCGTGGCCAGGAAGGCAAGCCCCACCCCCCTCCTCCTCAGTCCCCGCCTTCAGGGGCGCTCACCTCCACCAGCCCCTGCAGGATGCGGACGAATATGACGCAGCCGTAGTGAACCCTGGCGGCCGACGGGATCAGCATGTTCAGAGTCGAGGTGGCCACAATGGCAAAGCCAAACACACTGCGGGGGGAGGGGAGGGTCAGGGCAGGGGTGGGGCGCTTGTGCAATCGCACCTACGCGACTCACCCTTGTGCAGCGGGGTGGCTGCTTGTCAGCAAGATACACCAGGACTGCACGCTCGCCGGGGCATGGCACGCTCCCTGCATGCTAGTGTGTTGCACGCTTGTTGGTCACTCTTGTGTTTGCCTGCTCGCTGCTCACTAGTGCATTGTACAATCACTGCTCACTGTTGTCTTTGCTTCTCACTAGTTCATTGCATGCTCGCTGCTTCCGATTGCATTTGCATGCTCACTGGTGCCAGGCACACTGTTGTGTTTGCATGGTTGCTGCTCAGTAGAGTCTTGCACACTTGCTGCTTGTGACTGTGTTTGCACACTCGCTGCTCACAGTGTTTGCACATTTGCAGCTCACTACAGTGTGTGCATGCTCAAGGAGTGCTAGTGTATTTGTGTGCTTGCTGGTGCATTCAAATACTCACCGCACATTAGTGCATTGCACACTCTGTGCTCACTATAGTATTTGCACTCTCGAGGGTCACCATTGTGTTTGCATGCTCAGTGCTCACTAGTACACTAAACACGTGTTGCACACTATTGTGTTTGTATACGTGCAACTCGATTGTAAGTTTCCAGGTTCACTGCTCAAAAGGGCATCACATGCTGGCTGCTCACTATTGTGTTTGCACACACATTGTTCACTAGTGCACTGGATGGTTGCCGCTCACTTGTGCATTGAATGCTCACTGCTCCTATTGGGTTTGCATGTTTGCTGCACAAAAGTGCATTGCACGCTCACTGATCACTAGCGTTTGCATGCTTGCTGCTCACTAATGCATTGCGCTAACACTAGTGACACACTATTGTGTTGGCACAATGGCTGCTCTCTATTTATGCCACTGCTGGTCATGGCTGGAGCCGCATTGTCCCTGATCATAACAGCTGCTCACTAGTGCATTTTGCCTACCTCACACTGTCGCACCATTGATGCCTCTGGGGTGGGACGCGGGGAATGGGTATCTGGGGACCTCTCTGGGGTGGGGCACAGGGGCTGGGTATCCGGGGACCCCCCAACCAGCAGTGGGACCCGGCCCCTGTGGGGTGGGTCACGGGGGCTGGGTGCACGGGGACCCCTCGCCCGGAGCTAGGATGCGGCCCCTCTGGGGTGGGGCGCGGGGACTGGGGGCAGGGGACTCCTCGCCCAGTGCTAGGATGCGGCGCCTCTGGGGTGGGGTGCGGGGGCTGGCTGCAGCGCAGCGGGCCAGGAACCAACCGAGGATTAGCCCATTTGGAAAGGGGCCAGGCCTTGACAGGGCAGAAAGGAGCCTGGGGAGATTTAATGAGATTGAGATTTTGTACCTGATCTGAAAAGTCTCCCTGCCCCCCACCCACAGCCCAGCCCCCCCTGGCTGAACCTCCGCCCCCACCGCAGCCCAGTGCCCCCTAACCCCGCCCTGGGCAGTGGGGCCGGCTGTGTCTCTCCTCTAACCGATTGGCAGCGAATTTCTGGGCGATGAAGCCCCCGGGGATTTGTGTGACGATGTAGCCCCAGAAGAAGGAGCCGTGAATCATCCCAACTGTTTCGGGGTCCCAGGTGAACTGGGCTTTCTGTGGAGGAAAAGAAACAGAGGAAAGACCCCGGGCCCATCCCTCGCTCTCCCGCACCCCCATTCCCCGCACCCCTGAACCAGCCAGTCCCTGCCCCCCTGAGCCAGCCCATCTCCCCCTCCCCAGCCAGCCAGTCCCTGCCCTGGGGCCGGATGGGAGCTGGCGCCCCCTAGAGGGGAAAGGCCCCGCACCCCATTCCCTGCCCCCCTGAGCCAGCCCGTCCCCACCCTGGGACCTGGTGGGAACTGGCGCCCCCTAGAGGGGACAGGTGCCGTGCCCCATTCCTGCCCCCCTGAGCCAGCCAGTCCCTGCCCTGGGGCCAGATGGGAGGCAGCGCCCCCTAGAGGGGACAGGCCGCTCACCTCCACCACCACCTTGTCGCCCCTGTACACCGTGTTGTTGTTGACCATGCTGACGATGGCCACGCCCAGGTTGCAGCGGATGCCGAAGCTGATGCAGAAGCCGAAGCCGCAGAGCATGGCGATGATGTACCGGCGCGGGAGGCCGAAGCAGGTGCAGTCCACGACCGGCTGGTGCTTCTCCAACACCTCCACTGCGCGCCCCTCCTGCGTCAGCTCGATCGTCTCCCCGCCAGGCTGGCGCCGCTCCAGCAGCCTGGCCCAGGGACACGGAGAGAGCGAGAGAGACAGAGAGATAGATAGATAGATAGATAGATAGATAGATAGATAGATAGATAGATAGATAGATAGATAGATAGAGGGGGTGGATGGGGATAGATAGATAGATAGATAGATAGATAGATAGATAGATAGATAGATAGATAGATAGATAGATAGAGCGGGTGGATGGGGATAGATAGATAGATAGATAGATAGATAGATAGATAGATAGATAGATAGATAGATAGAGGGGGTGGCTGGGGATAGATAGATAGATAGATAGATAGATAGATAGATAGATAGATAGATAGATAGATAGAGGGGGTGGGTGGGGTAGATAGATAGATAGATAGAGGGGGTGGATGAGGATAGATAGATAGATAGATAGATAGATAGATAGATAGATAGATAGATGGGGTGGATGGGGATAGATAGATAGATAGATAGATAGATAGATAGATAGATAGATAGGGTGGATGGGGATAGATAGATAGATAGATAGATAGATAGATAGATAGATAGATAGATAGATAGATGGGGTGGATGGGGATAGATAGATAGATAGATAGATAGATAGATAGATAGATAGATAGATAGATAGAGCGGGTGGATGGGGATAGATAGATAGATAGATAGATAGATAGATAGATAGATAGATAGATAGATAGATAGAGGGGGTGGCTGGGGATAGATAGATAGATAGATAGATAGATAGATAGATAGATAGATAGATAGATAGATAGATAGATAGATAGATAGAGGGGGTGGGTGGGGTAGATAGATAGATAGATAGAGGGGGTGGATGAGGATAGATAGATAGATAGATAGATAGATAGATAGATAGATAGATGGGGTGGATGGGGATAGATAGATAGATAGATAGATAGATAGATAGATAGATAGATAGGGTGGATGGGGATAGATAGATAGATAGATAGATAGATAGATAGATAGATAGATAGATAGATAGATGGGGTGGATGGGGATAGATAGATAGATAGATAGATAGATAGATAGATAGATAGATAGATAGATAGATAGATAGATAGATAGAGGGGGTGGCTGGGGATAGATAGATAGATAGATAGAGGGGGTGGCTGGGGATAGATAGATAGATAGATAGATAGATAGATAGATAGATAGATAGATAGATAGATAGATAGATAGATAGAGGGGGTGGGTGGGGTAGATAGATAGATAGATAGATAGATAGATAGATAGATAGATAGATAGATAGATAGATAGATAGATAGATAGATAGAGGGGGTGGATGGGGTGGATGGGGATAGATGGATAGAGGGGGTGGATGGGGATAGATAGATAGATAGATAGATGGGGTGGATGGGGATAGATAGATAGATAGATAGATAGATAGATAGATAGATAGATAGATAGATAGATAGAGGGGGTGGGTGGGGTAGATAGATGTATTGGTGGATGGGGATGGATGGGGTGGGTGGGTAGGTTGATCCCCCCCTCCCTGCAGCACAGGCCCCCCTAGCGCTGCCCTGGGGACTTGGGGCCAGCCCCCCCCCCCCCGGCTGCTGGCTTGCTCAGCACATGGAGCTGCGGGGTCACGGTGCAGGTGGCTGCGTTAGCAGATCACAAGGACGGTTTTAAATATCCCTGGCTGAGCTCCCCGCCCGGCGCCCGGCCCGAGCTGACCCGACCTTCCCCAGTGCCCTCCGCTCCTCTGGTGCCAGCTTTCCCCACTGCTTCCTGCCGGGGCCCCCTGGGACGGGGCGCGGGGGCTGGGTGTACGGGGACCCCTCACCCAGTGCTGGGATGCGGCTGGCTCTGGGGTGGGGCGCGGGGCCTGGTTATACAGGGACCCCTCACCCAGTGCTACAACGTGGCCCCTCTGGGGCAGAGTGTGGGAGCTGGGTATACGGGGACCCCCATGGGGCAGGGACTGGGTATACGGGGACCCCCATGGGGCAGGGACTGGGTATACGGGGACCCCTCGCCCAGCACTGAGATGCAGCTGCCACAATCCATCCATCTCCCCCAACCCGTCCCTCCAGCCTATTCCCAGGGTTTGCTCCTAGTTAACAGATATTGAAGCCTTCAGGTTTTTGTTTCTCTTCAGTTGGTAAAATGCGCAGCCCTGCCCCCATTGCAAAAAGGAGTGACTCCGGATTGACCCTGGAGGAGCTGAGATCAGCACCGGGCCCTGCGTCCATTGCAAACAGGAGTGACTCTGTATAGACCCGGGGCGCAGGCATTGGAGGAGCTGAGAGCAGAACCGTGCCCTGCCCCCATTGCAAACAAGAGTGACTCCAGATTGACCCCAGGAGTCCGGGGAGCTGAGATCAGAACCTGGCCCTATCCCCACTGCAGACAGAGTGACTCTGGATTGATCCGGGGGGGAGGGGGGGAGCTGAGAGCAGAACCCGGCCCTGCCTTTGAAACAGGAGTGACTCCGGCTTGACCCTGGGTGATCTGAGAGCAGAACCAGCCTCTAATTTCTGGTCCTGGCGCCACCCCCCGTGCTCCTCTCTACCCCCACTCCGCCGCCTCCTATCCCCACCCCACCCCTAGCCCTTCCCCAATTCCCCACTCCTTCCCCTCTACCTCCATCCCAACACCCACCCCCTCCCTGCTACCCCACCCCACTCCCCTCCTCCCCGCATCCACTTCTCACCCCCCCCCCCTTCCTCTCCGCCTGGTGTTAAGATGCTAATTTTTGCATCGTTTCACGCCGCATCTTCTTAGCACCAGCAACTCCGCAAGAACCGGTGAGAGAAACGGAGCCTCCCCCCCCCCCCCCGCTCCCCACAGCGCAGCGCCCCCTAGTGCCGCGTGGGGGCCAGCCCCCGCCCCGCCCCCCGCAGCCCCCTACTGACCCCCCGCAGCCCAGCGCCCCCTGCTGCCCCTCGCCCCACCCCCGCAGCCCCCAACTGACCCCCCCGCCCGCTGCAATCCCAGCCCGATATGTTGGGGGGGCGGACGGGGGGGGGGGGGGAGTTGGCGCCGGTGCCGACTCCACGTGGCGAGCGCTGGGCGCAGCGGGACCATATGGAAGCGGCGCTAAACCCCCGCGCTGGGCTCCCGGCCAAGCTGCCTCATCCGCTTCTTAATACACCGGGCTGGAGCTGGGAGCCGCCCCCCCCCCCGCACAAGCTGCTCCAGCCCCCCCGCGCCCCCCCCCCCCAGCCTGGCTAGTGAGAGCAGAACCGGCCCCGAGTGTGTGGGGGGGGGACGGGTCTACCGCCCCCTGCTGGAGGGGCCGGGCCCTGCGCTGTGTGTGTGTCCCTGGCGCCCCCTGCTGGAGGGACCGGGCCCCGCGCTGTGTGTGTCCCTGGCACCCCCTGCTGGAGGGGCCGGGCCCTGCGCTGTGTGTGTGTCCCTGGCGCCCCCTGCTGGAGGGGCCGGGCCCCGCGCTGTGTGTGTGTCCCTGGCGCCCCCTGCTGGAGGGGCCGGGCCCTGTGCTGTGTGTGTGTGTCCCTGGCGCCCCCTGCTGGAGGGGCCGGGCCCTGCGCTGTGTGTGTCCCTGGCGCCCCCTGCTGGAGGGGCCGGGCCCTGCGCTGGGTGTGTCCCTGGCGCCCCCTGCTGGAGGGGCCGGGCCCCGCGCTGTGTGTGTGTCCCTGGCGCCCCCTGCTGGAGGGGCCGGGCCCCGCGCTGTGTGTGTGTCCCTGGCGCCCCCTGCTGGGGGGGCCGGGCCCTGCGCTCTGTGTGTCCCTGGCCCCCATTGCTGGGGGGAACGAGTCCTGCTCTGAGGGGGGGTTGGGAGGCGATATTGGGGAGCAGGGATCCCTGGCCCAAGTCTCGAGATCCAGCTGGGGGCAGCAGGGGGTCCCGGGTTAGGGTTGGGTGTGAATGTGTGTTCCTCTGGGGGGCAGGGTGGGGGGCTGTATGTGGGAGCCCCCCCTCCAGGGCTAACCCCCCCCAGCCCCTCACCCCACCTGGCGACGGGCGTATCCATCTGCTCTCCCCCCCCATTACTATATGGGGCCGGGGATGACCCTCGCTGCAGGGGAATTAACTGCCGGGCACCTGGCTGAATCCAGCCGCGTAAGGTGACCGGGGAGGGTGGAGAGCAGCCGCCCACCTAAACAGGCCCGGCCGCCCCCCGTGGGGCACAACTGGGGCAGGAATGCAGGGGAGGGGGTGCACGGATGCAGCTTAAGAAGATTAGGGGGTGACCAACGTGGGGAAATTTGCAAGCGAAGGCGTCTTTAATCTGGCCAAGGTCTAACGCGGAAACTGGACCAATTCAGCCTGCAGCCACGGTGCAAATGTTTAACCACCGGGAGAATTAACGACCGTCTGGGTGGATCCTCCACCGGCACACGGTAAATGCGGCCGGTTTCCGAACCGATCTGCTCCAGCTGAAGCAAGAATTAATGCCAGGCCGGCCTCCAGCCTGGGCCCTCCAGCCAGTCAGGTTAGCGGAGGCCAGTCTACGAAGGATGTGGCCCCCTGAATCCTATCTGGGGCCGGGAAATTCCTGGAAAACGGTTCAAAATTTTCGCCAAATCCAAAAGTTAAAAGGGAAAAAAAAATCTTTTTTCTGAACTGGTTTCATGTTTTTCTTTCATAAAACGGGAGGAAGTTTCAAAGCGAAACCTTGAGGCATTGTTGCCCCCTCCCAAATTGGTGGCCATGACCCAAATTTAGGAAACCCATAAAAAATGCAGAAAGGAAAAAAATTATCCAATTGGCTCGTCTTGTATTATCCATTTCTCACTCCTAGGAAAGAGCCTCCCCCGGCCGCCAATCTTGGCTAAACCGAGGGGGGTCAGAGGTCGACGACCGTCGTGATAATTTAAGGTTTTCGTTTTCAAAGTTGCAGAGATAAGCTTGAAAAGCGGCCAAGTCAAAGCAGCGCCTGGACGTTGGTTGGAAAATCTCGGGAGTTTCAATGCCAAGCTCGGGAGTTTGTTTGGTTCTTCGAAGACTCAGGACCCAAAACCAGAGAGAAAGAAAACAGGCTGCTCCCGTGGCAGCCAGCCGCAGCTCAGACCGCTGTACTCTGGGGGGGCGCTTGGCAGGCGGCCTGACCGCCCGCTCCGGAAGACCCAGGGGCCCCCTTACCACGTAAATACACCCCGGTCCTCTGCTCTTGGGAAACACAGACATGCCCTGCTCGGACGCCACTGCACCGCTTCTTCTCCGTGCCCGTCGCTGTGCCCGCGTCAGGCCTGGCTGCCCGTCGCTAGCGTGCCAGACACAACCTGCCAGTCTCCGTCTCTCCCCGCCCTGCCCCCGTGGCCTCGCCCATTCACAGCCGTGCTGTCAGCTCCCGGCTGCCCCCCGCGCAGGGCAGGCGCCCCTGTGAGCACTGGGACAGCCACCTCGTTATCCGCCTTTGGCTCCCTCCTCAGGCTCGTCCCGGCCAGGATGCCAGTGGGGCCAGGCTCTGGGGGGCTCCCCTGCTGCCCCCCCCATAGCGTCTGGGTCCTGCCGTCCGTCTGTCTCCAGCCAGCGCCTCTTGTCTGGCACTGGAGGCTCTGCGGGGCAGGGGCCGGCTTTTAGTTCAGGTCTGTGCAGCCCTGGGGTCCTGGGCCGTCTCTGGGCTCCTGGGTGCTACCGTAATACACCTAATACTGTGCAGCGCCTGGCACCGTGGTCTCCTGGGCCGTCTCTGGGCTCCTGGGTGCTACCGTAATACACCTAATACTGTGCAGCGCCTGGCACCGTGGGGTCCTGGGCCGTCTCTGGGCTCCTGGGTGCTACCGTAATACACCTAATACTGTGCAGCGCCTGGCACCGTGGTCTCCTGGGCCGTCTCTGGGCTCCTGGGTGCTACCGTAATACACCTAATACTGTGCAGTGCCTGGCACCGTGGGGTCCTGGGCCGTCTCTGGGCTCCTGGGTGCTACCGTAATACACCTAATAATGTGCAGCACCTGGCACCGTGGGGTTGGTCCTGGGCCATCTCTGGGCTCCTGGGTGCTACCATAATACACCTAATATTGCGCAGCGCCTGGCACCGTGGGGCCCTGGGCTGTCTCTGGGCTCCTGGGTGCTACCGTAATACACCTAATAGCAATACAAATTCACAGCACCTCTAGCACAATGCATGACTGGAGCCCCTAGGCACTACCATAATACACGTAATAATGCGCAGCGCCTCGCACCATGGGGGTGCTGCTCCATGACCAGGCCTCCTAAGTGCTACCATAATACAGGTAATAGATCCGTATCCACAGCCGCATGCCTCACAACCAAGTGGAACGAAAGCCAGGCCTGACGAAGCTCACCCATCAGATTACAATACCGCCTTGCACCCGGTCCAGGGCATCACACACTAGGCCGTGCGGCCCCAAAATCAAACCCAAAGCCGAGCAGGAACTAATTCAGGGCATTTCTACAGAACCCAGGAGTCCTGGCTCCCAGCCCCCGCTGCTCTAACCCACTGGACCCCACTCCCCTCCCAGCGCCGGGGAGAGAACCCAGGAGTCCTGGCTCCCAGCCCCAGAGCCGGGGAGAGAACCCAGGAGCCCTGAAGCAAAGGAAAACACTGGGTGTGAAGCTGGCCGCGTGCATCACAAAAGCCAGGCTGGTCCGAGCGTTGCAGGGGTATCCACTCTGGGAAGTTTCCGATGGTGCTGGACAGTTTTTTTCCAAACGGATCTGCCCCAGGTTGAGCGTGCAGCACGTCGGGGCTGTCTGACAGCCGGGGCGAGCGCCGCGACAGACTGGAGAAGCCGGAGCGGGTCCAGAGAGGAGCTGCCGGGGGGGGGGGGGGGGCGAAAAGTTTGCGAAACCTGCCTTCAAGTGAAGACGCTGCAGGGGTGACTCAATCCCCGGCGTTTTAAAACGGCCCTCGTCCAGTTGGTCCAATGGTTAATTCCAGTCCCTGGGGAAAATGGGCACCCGATTTCCAGCCATTTGGGGCGTGACAGACCTTTGCCTGCTAGTGCCCACGAGGATCCCACTTCTGCTCTACGCAGCGGACGGGGCAGGAGCAGCGAGGAAGCGCGGCAAGGCCAGCCCGGGCAGCGCGGAGTTGGCGAACTGTGACGGAGCAGGAATGTTCTTAATGTTTTCTCTGAATACTGGGTGGGTGCCTCAGTTTCCCCTATGCAGTTCTTAAGGATCTAGGTGGTGGGATAAGGGGGTGTGATTGTTGCAGAGCCCGAGAGGGCCAGTGTGATGGTGTCTGCACAGAGAATGGCCGACACCCTGTCTCCTGGCAACTGATGGCCTGGGACCCTCCTCTGCAAGGTGCCAACTGAAGGTGCTGGAGAACAAAGAGATCAGGTGACCTCCTGGCCTGGGAAAGAGACAAAGGCCAGAGGAGGGGCTGGAGGGGGCTTCAGTTTGGAGCTGGCTGGGGAAACAGAGGGAGACCCAGACGGGGATCTTAAAGGAAACCAACCCATCAGGATGAAACATTAGCCTCCCGAAAGCTGATAAATCGGCAACGAACTCTTTGGAATTGGCCAGGACAAAATGGCCCAAAAGCCACTCGATTTGATCCGAATTTATCAAAATAAAAATGAAATCAGAGAAAAAAATTCACAATCCCCAGCGACCCGAAGCAATCAAAGGCCACCACAACGGATTTCAGTCACGGCGATCCGTCAAATCAAGGTAATCCTACGGCGGCAAAGGAACATGATGGCGAAATCAAATTAAATCATGCGAAAGCGCCCCAATGACATCATAAATGAATTCACTGCAATTAAGCAGCATGCAAATAAGAAACCAGCACAACTGTAATGAATCAAAATCAACAGGGCGGGAAACAATTGAAATTAAGCTAACGAACTCAATAAAATTGTCTAAATGAGGTGGTTAATTATAGCCAATGATGCTAATTAATTAAATAATCCTCGTGCCGCGAACGAAGAAGGGAAGAAAACCACGAAATTGGCTGCACAAATTAAAACTCAAAGCCAAATGCAACCCTAAGCAACCAGAATCAAATAAAAACAACCAAATGCTCTCAAAAACCGAAAACCAGAAGGCAGTTGTGCAATATATAGATAGAGAGATAGAGAGAGATTGATATAGATATATTAAAAACATACAGTTCAAATTCTCCAGTCAAAGGAGAGAAAATTCAATGCACACACAAAACAGACACTCAAATTCAAACAAAATAGTACTAAACTCTGCCCACAGCCAGGGCCAGAACCCAGGAGTCCTGGCTCCCAGCCCCTCCGCTCTAACCACTAGACCCCACTCCCCTCCCGGAGCCAGGGAGAGAACCCAGGAGTCCTGGCTCCCAGCCCCCCCGCTCTAACCACTAGACCCCACTCCCCTCCCGGAGCCAGGGATCGAACCCAGGAGTCCTGGCTCCCAGCCCCCCCACTCTAACCACTAGACCCCACTCCCCTCCCGGAGCCAGGGATCGAACCCAGGAGTCCTGGCTCCCCACCCCTCCCCTTCAGTCCAATGAGAAGAATGCTCCAGGCTGGGAGGCAAAGGGAGCTGAAATCGGGGCTGGTTCTTTGCTCGGGGCTTTGGGCGGTTCAGGGATTCCCAGAGTGGTGAGATTTAGACACAGGGTGTTGGAAGGAAAAAAATGTCTTTGGAGCCAACTTCAGCGCCATGAAATATAGATGAGGCAGGATGCAGCTATTGCTAGAAAAGGCCTGAATTATTCAGCACGCCCTGGACGGGCTGGTCGGAAGGAACCTGGGCCTCTCCCCGCCTTGGCGAAAGTCCTTGGAGTCAGGGGAAAGGTTGCACACGTCCCGGTTCCCAGCACTCCCTCCTCTAACCACTAGACCCCACTCCCCTCCCTGAGCTGGGGAGAGAACCCAGGAATCCTGGCTCCCAGCCCCCCAGCTCTAACCACTAGACCCCACTCCCCTCCCAGAGCCAGGGAAAGAACCCAGGAGTCCTGGCTCCCAGCCTCCCTTGCTCTAAGCACTAGTCCCCACCCCCCTCCCAGAGCCAGGGAGAGAACCCAGGAGTCCTAACTCCCAGCCCCCGCTGCTCTAACCACTAGACCCCATTCCCCTCCCTGAGCTGGGGAGAGAAGCCAGGCGTCCTGGCTCCCAGCCCCCATCCTACTCTAACCACTAGACCCCATGCCTCTCCCAGAGCCAGGGGGAGAACCCAGGAGTCCTGTCTCCCAGCTCCCCCTGCCCTATCCGCTAGATCCCACTCCCCTCCCAGAGCCAGGGAGAGAACCCAGGAGTCCTGTCCCCCAGCCCCTTTCCCAGGTGGAGCCACCCCAAACATGGCTGGCGGTTGTGGGTAGTTTTCACGGCCTGGGTTTTCAAGTTCCCCCCAGAGGCGATTTGCTCAAATCTACCTGGGTCACCCACCCGACTCCTGCCCTGGCGTCTGGGCGCCTCACGCCTGGGGACAGGCTCTTATCCCATGGTACAGAGCAGAGGAGAGAGGCTAAGTGACCGAACCAGGGTCACCTAGGGAGTTTGTGGCAGAGTACAGGCTCGAACCAGGTTTGTCATCTCCTAGGCCGGGTCCTAACCACTGGGCCGTCCTGCCCTGGGTCAAGGGAAATAGCAGCTCTAGGGGAGCAACATTGTCTCCCCCACACACACTCGGGGGTCAGGTGGAACAAACCAGGAACTCCTTGAAAACCTCCATCCCCCTCCCCCCCCAGCTCCCTGGGCGCCCCGCTTCCCTCCCAGAGATTCCCTACAACCCCCCGATTGTCCCCCATGCTAGGGGCTGTATGTGCCCTGCCATTCCCGCCACCTCCCATACCCGGGTCTCCCAGTGTGCTCTCCTGTGCCGGGGTAGCTGTGTGTGCCCACCCCCCCAAATACCTCTAAGGATTGTGTTTTTAAGTTTTCTCCCTCAACCGGACTGTCTAAAACAATTACTATTTCTTTTTTAAATGGAAGCTGACATTTTCACAAAATCCCAGGACTCTGGGAGCTGGGGATTTGGAGAGAAACAGAGACTGTCGCCAGACACCGAGGTGCTGTCAAAACCCCTGGGGTGCCTCTTGCTGCATCTTTGGGTGCCTAAATCTCTTGGGAAATTTGGGCCCAATTTCTCTCTCTCTCGCTGACACACACACACACAGAGCAGGACTCATCCGCTCAAGCAGGGGGAGGCCGGGACACAGGGGCACACAGGATCCGGCCTTGGCACACGACAAGAAGCAATTTCACATTGGGAGCCGGTCTGGAGGATAAGCCCTGGCCCAGCTGTCTAGTTCACAGCAGCGAAGGGAAAAATATCGAGCGGCCTTTCGGCTTCGTACTGGCCTCCCGTGACCCTGAAAGGTGTCGGCTGCTGGCAAACGACCCAACGCGGCCCGCAAAAATCTCCTGTGTGTGTGTGAGAAACAGGCGGGTGGGGGGGGGTTGGTGGTGGTGGATAGATGGATGGATGGATAGATAGAGGAGGTGAATGGGGATAGATAGATAGATAGATAGATAGATAGATAGATAGAGGGGGTGGATGGGGATAGATAGATAGATAGATAGATAGATAGATAGATAGATAGATAGATAGATAGATGGGGTGGATGGGGATAGATAGATAGATAAAGGGGTGGATGGGGATAGATGGCCAGACAGTGGGTGGATGTTTTGTCACCCCCAGTCACTGGACACGCTCCAGTCCCCAGGGCGATTTCATTAGAGTTTAAACCAGTTGGAGGAAAAGCCCCTCGTTAAGGGTGCGACGTCAACGATGCCGTAACTCAGGTGGGCCGTGCGACCTTATCCACGCCCCCGGTGCACGTGCTCCCGCGCCAGCCCGGCTCCGGGGGCGACTCGGCCCGGCCCCTGCCGGGTTTGCTGCCGACGCCAGGAGCCGGGCGGGCCATGCGGCGGTGCGTTGGAGGAAGGGACAAGAGCCTCTGCCCTGGAGCTCCTGGGTGAGGCCAGGCAGGGCCTCCAGGTGCCCGCCGTGCTGGGAGCACCCTGCACACGCAGGCCCTACGCCCGCCAAGCGGGTGCTCCTGCCCGGCGTCTCAGCTCCCCGGCGTCGATCACCGGGCTCGGTCCCTCGCCGGCGCGGGGAGAAAGGAATCCACCCGTGGGAAGCTGGCGGGTCCCGGAGGAAGGCCCAGAAGGGATCAAGCTCTGAGCAGCCAGCAGTGGGCGGCGTGAACCACACGCCGGGAACAAGGCGCGAGGCCACACGCGGCGGGATGAAGAGAAAAGCGAACGTCGAGCCACGAGGCCAAAACTCGGCACGGAAGAGCCGCCCTGTGACGGGCCCCGGCCGTGCCCGGTGTTGAAAGAAGCAGGTGGGGCCAGAGTTAAGGACGGTCTGGAAAGGCCGGCGCACAAGGGGACCCGAATTAAGGACGCCGAAGCACCTTCAACTGGTCTTTTAACGCCGGTTTCATCCACACGCATCCAGCGCTTTAGTTGAGGGAACAGATACGCACCCAGATCTGTGCCCCCCCGGATTGTAGTAGCTACACAAAGATTTGGCTTGAGCTTCACAGCCAGAGTGTATGGTGTGTGTTTATATATTATAATTATAGATAAGAAACGGTGTGTGTGGATCTCTATTCTATGGACACTTTCACACACATGCATGTGTCTGTATGTCTCTCAAATCGGCGTGTCCATGTAATAGAGAGAGATACATCTATGCAAATAGGTTTTATTTTGTCCGTACTCATGATTTTATGCATACAACGGATGAAAGGTCTAGACCAGTGGTTTTCAAACTTGGTTTCTGGCGACCCAGTTGAAGAAAATTGTTGATGCCTGCGACCCAACGGAGCTGGGGATGAAGGGGTTGGGGTATGGGAGGGGGTCAGGGCTCTGGGCTGGGGGTGCAGGCTCCGGGGTGGGGCCAGAGATGAGGGGTTTGGGGTGCAGGGGGAGCTTAGGTCTAGGGCAAAGGGTTACCGTGTGGGAAGGGATCAGGGCTCTAGGGTGGGGCCGAGGATGAGGGGTTTAGGGTGGAGGAGGTGGTTCCGGGTTGGGGGGCTCAGGGCTGGGGCAGGTGTTTGGGGTGCGGGAGGGGATCAGGGCTCTGGGACAGGGCCGGGGATGAGGGCTTTGGGGTGTGGGAGGAGGTCAGGGCTCTGGTCTGGGGATGCAGGCTCTAGGGTGGGGCCAGAGATGAGGGGTTTGGGGTGCAGGAGGGGGCTCCAGGTTTGTGGGGGCTCAGGTCTGGGGGTTGGGGGTCAGGGCTCTGGTCTGGGGATGCAGGCTCTAGGGTGGGGCCAGAGATGAGGGGTTTGGGGTGCAGGAGGGGGCTCCAGGTTTGTGGGGGCTCAAGGCTGGGGGTTGGGTGCAGGAGGGGGTCAGGGCTCTGGTCTGGGGATGCAGGCTCTAGGGTGGGGCCAGAGATGAGGGGTTTGGGGTGCAGGAAGGGGCTCCAGGTTTGTGGGGGCTCAGGGCTGGGGGTTGGGTGCAGGAGGGGGTCAGGGCTCTGGTCTGGGGATGCAGGCTCTAGGGTGGGGCCAGAGATGAGGGGTTTGGGGTGCAGGAGGGGGCTCCAGGTTTGTGGGGGCTCACGGCTGGGGCAGGGGATCGGGGCACGGGGTTACCTCGGGCAGCTCCCGGTCAGCGGCGCAGCAGGGGTGCAGAGGCAGTTTCCCGCGTGTCCCGGCACCGGGAGCCGCGCTGCGCCCCAGAAGTGGCAGCAGCAGGTCTGGCTCCGACGCGGAGGCGCGCAAGCAGCTCCGCACGGGTCTCACCCGCAGACACCACCTCCCCAGCTCCCATTGGCCGTGCACAGCCAGTGCTCGGGGCAGGGGCAGCGCGCGGAGCCCTGTAGCCCCTCTGCCTAGGAGCCGGACCTGCTGCTGGGCTCTTCCGGGGCGCAGCGCGGTGTCAGAACAGGTCGGGACTAGTCTGCCTGAGCCGGGCAACGCCGCTGACAGGACTTTTAACGGCCCGGTCAGCGGTGCTAACCAGAGCCGCCGTGACCCACTGCTCTAGATAAGACTTAGTCCTGCCGTGAGCGCAGGGGACTGGTCTAGACGACCCTCGCGGTCCCTGCCACGCCTCCCATTCTATATACAATACATAGACACACACCTGGGAACATCTCCATATATACACGGGTGTGTATATATGTACGCGTGTCTTTTGCATCATTTTTATTACGTGTGTCCGTATATGATATATAACCAAATCTGGGTGTGTGCGCATATCTATTACATACACACCCATGCACTTAGGGTGTTTTATATACATACAGGCAGACATCTGTGTATTTGCGCAAAAGTTTGTGCAGCTAGGTACGTATGACAGATCATCCCATCGGTGGGTGTATATTTTATCGTATGTAACACACAGATACGCTCACCGATGGGATGATTATATAATCTACACACATCTGATTCGATCTCGAAGTGCGTGTCTCTATCAGACGCACAATGTTTATGACACACACGGAGGCCTTCGCTCTAACCACCGCCCGCTTTGCACAGCTCCTGGCCGGAGCCTCTCGCGCGGGGTTTCTCGCTCGCTGTATAAATAAATCGCGCGGGCTCCATTTATAAACCTGGTGCATATTTCATGAGGTTTGGCTCTGGCGGGACCCACTCTTCGCTGGAATCCAGGCCAGTTACGTAAGGGCACCGGGGTCCTCCTCCACGCCAGCGCCGGGATCTGTTTTGCTCGCTCGGCGGTTTGCGAACAACACGATGTCCCGGCTTGGCATCGATCTGCCTCCGCCCCTGCTCCCCCGGGTGCAGCAGCGCCGGCCGGCTACGGACCAGACAGGAGGGCCGGGGCCCGAGGCGGGAATTCACGGCTTACGTTCAACCTTGTTCAACCCCCCAGCACACCCCCACACGACACATTCCCCTCCCCCCCTCCAAGAGATACCCACATGCACACGCTCGTGCGCCAACACGCACACAGCGCAGGGTCCGTCCCCTCCAGCAGGGGGCAGCAGGGACCCACACCAGGCCCTATCCCAGCCCCACTCCGGCTACTCCATGACCTGCAATATTCTTCTCGCATTTTTTTTACCCTCTCCCTCTCCCTTCCCCCCCGCCCCCACTTGCAGGGCAACCCCAATATTTTGTGATCCCCGCCACACTCATCGCAACCCCCCCCAGATCTCCCAACTCAATGGGCCTTCCCCCCCCGGCGATTCCCCTCCCGACCCCCCGCCAGACCCACAGAAGGGTTCAAACTGAATCAAGGGAGTGGGGTGGGGAAAACTGCACCGAGCTACAGAAGGCCACAGCGGGGGGATTAGAGAGGGCCGGGGGGGGGCAAGGGGGGATGAATGGATGAAGGTTATAAATAGAAAGCAAATATCCCTCCATCGCATCTGCCCCAGGAAGGGCTGATGGGGAGGGAGATGCTTCCCAAGGCAGATCTGGGGCGCACCCCCGAGCGAATCGCCAGCCCCTGCACCCCACCCCAAAGAGTTGTATATGGGGGGGGGGTGTCCCCGGCATCTGGCCCTGGGCATCAAGGCGGGGGTTGGGAAGGGAGGGGCATCCGTGGGGAAGAGCAGATGGGGGGTGGGAGTGTGTGGGTGGGGTGAGTGAGTGTGTGTATGGGGGTGTGGAGGGGAAGTCTAGGGTTAAGAGTGGGGGGCTGAACGATGGGGGGTGAATCCAGGGGGTGAGCGTGGGGGGCTGAGAAATGGGGTAAATCTAGGGGGCAGTGTGGAGGGGCTAAATCCAGGGTTGGAGGGGAGGAGATGGTGTGTGTGGGGGGGGCTGATGGAGAAGAAGTGGATCTGGGGAGCAGGTGTGTGAATGTGGGGGGCAGGGGGTGAATGTGGCGTGAATGTGGGGGGCAGGGGGCTGAGGGACAGGAGTGAATCTTGGGGATGGGGGGCTAAGATAGAGGGGGTGGATTTGGGGGGCAGAGGCCTGAGGGAAGGGGTGAATGTGGGGGGCAGGCGAAGACTCAGAGGGTCGGGGCTCGTAACCCAGCCCGGGTCAAGCAGTAACCCGCCACCCGCTGGCCACCGTCCGACCCCAGCCTGCCAGGGCCCGATCCCGGCAAAGCAGGGACCGGGGCCCCAATCCTGGCCCCACAGGGGCCCCGATCCTGACACCCCCCCGCACTCCTCACCTGTGCACCTGGCCCAGCGTCTTCCCGGCCAACTTCTGGAATTCCTCCTTGTTGAACTGCATGGCGGCGAGCGGGACCGGGCCAGGTCACAGCACCATGCTCCGGCTCCGGCACCTGGGGGGGTCTGTCTCTCTCTCCTTCCTCCCTCGGTTTCCTTTTCTCTTCTCTCTCTCTCTTCGCCTCCTTCCTTCTCTCTCCTTCGCTTCTTCTTTCCTTCCTTCTCTCCGCTTCTCTTCCTCGCTTTTCTCTCCCTCTTTCCTTCCTTCCTTCTCTCCCTCGCTTTTCTCTCCTCCTTTCTCTCGCTCTCTCCTTCCTGCCCTTCGCTGGCTCCCGAGCGCGGGAGGAGCTCTCAGCCGCCGGCTGCCCAGGACCGATCTGTCCCAGCCCCAGCTGGTCCCCCCCCCCCCGCCCCACGCTGAGCCTCCCGCGTCACTGGCTCTCAATCCAGGCGATCCTGCGTGGGACGCTGCCGCCGGCTCTGCCCTCCCCCCCCAGGCTCTGCCGGGCCAGCCCCGAGGCCACGGGGAGGGGCCGGGAGCAGCACCAGGGACAGCTCCGAGGTGGAGCGGGTTCTTCCAGAGAGGAGACCATGGGGGACAAGTGAGGGCTGGGAGCCAGGACTCCTGGGTTCTTTCCAGGACTCTAAACCTCTACAGCCCATCCCCTTCCCAGAGCCAGGGAGAGAACGCAGGAGTCCTGCCTCCCAGACCCCACCTGCTCTAACCACTAGACCCCACTCCCCTCCCCAAAGCCAGGGAGAGAACCCAGGAGTCCAGGTGTCCAGTCCCGCCCCTGCTCTAACCACTAGACCCCACTCCCCCACAGAGCCAGGGAGAGAACCCAGGAGTCCTGGCTCCCAGCCCCCTCCTGCTCTAACCACTAGACCCCACTCCCCTCCCCAGAGCCAGGGAGAGAACCCAGGAGTCCAGGTGTCCAGTCCCGCGCCTGCACTAACCACTGGACCCTGCTCCCCTCCCAGAGCTGGGGATAGAACCCAGGAGTCCGGGCTGCCAGCCCCCCTGCTCTCACCACTGGACCCCACTCCCCTCCCAGAGCCAGGGAGAGAACCCAGGAGTCCTGCCTCTCAGCCCCCCCCCCCCACTCTAACCACTAGACCCCACTGCCCTCCCAGAGCCAGGGAGAGAACCCAGGAGTCCTGCCTCTCAGCCCCCCCCCACTCTAACCACTAGACCCCACTGCCCTCCCAGAGCCAGGGAGAGAACCGAGGCGTCCTGGGTCCCCACCCCCCCTGCTCTCACCACTGGACCCTGCTCCCCTCCCAAGGCAGTGGTCCTGGCAAGCTCCGAGCTCGCCCTCCCCTGGGCCCCGGAGCTGCCAGCTGTCGGCAGCCCCAGCCGGCCGGGAAGCAGCTGCCCAGACCTAGGTGTGTGTGTGGGGGGGGACGTGCCCCAGTGGGAGACAGATGGTGTGAGCTACTCAGGGCACAGCCCCTCCTTGGCGGGTGAGGGGGGAGCAGCCGGCAGCCTTGAGCAAATCTGTGCCCCCCCCCACAACCCACCAGCCCCCACCCCCCTCCCAGAGCCAGGGAGAGAACCCAGGAGTCCTGCGCCCCCCCCTCCCCAACCACCAGTGAGAATTACCTCCCAGGAGCAATGGAAACTATCCAGCACCAGATTGAATGGGTGGGTGGGATAATGAGATGCAAATATATGCACAGAGGGAGTGCGGACAGGGTCTGGGAGTAAAGAGAGAGAACAGGCTTGGGGCCCCCCCTAGTCTGAGTTTCTGGGGTGGGGGGAGGAGCCAGGGACACCATTAGACAGACACCCCCCCCCAGCACAGCAATGAGGCCTTAACTGGCCTCAGGGGAAGGCTGCAGGTGCGCCCCCCCCCCCCCAAGAAAAAGGCCCCATCCCCCACCCCCCTGAACCAGTCCCTGCCCCGGGGCTGGATGGGAGCTGGTGCCCCCTAGAGGGGACAGGCCCTGTGCCCCATTCCCTGTCCCCCCTGAGCCAGCCAGTCCCTGCCCTGGGGCTGGGTGGGAGCCAGCGCCCCGTAGAGGGGACAGGCCCCGTGCCCCATTCCCTGCCCCCCTGAGCCAGCCCGTCCCTGCCCTGGGGCTGGGTGGGAGTCAGCGCCCCGTAGAGGGGACAGGCCCCGCACCCCATTCCCCACCCCCCTGAGCCAGCCAGTCCCCGCCCTGGGGCTGGGTGGGAGCCAGCGCCCCGTAGAGGGGACAGGCCCCGCACCCCATTCCCCGACCCCCTGAGCCAGCCATCCCCGGCAGAGGGAAAAGGCCCCGCATGGGGCGGCAGAGAAAATCCTGCTGCGGCTGGCAGATGGCTGGGGGGCGGAGAGGGGGCTGACTGCGAAGGGGGGAGAACAGGCTGTACGCAGGGAAGGTGAGAAAACAGCGCGAGGAAGGCGGAGCTGGCAGAAGAGAGGAGGGAGGGAGAGAAAACCGGACTGGGACAGAAACCAGAGCTGGAGACGCGCACACTGAGCCCAACCAGCGCCCCCAGCTGGGCAAGGCCGGGCACTGCCCCCCCAGCCGGCGCTCCTGCCCTGTCCCCCCCCAGCATCCCCAGCTGGGCAAGGCCGGGCACTGCCCCGCCAGCCGGCGCTCCTGCCCTGTCCCCCCCCAGCATCCCCAGCTGGGCAAGGCCGGGCACTGCCCCCCCAGCCAGCGCTCCTGCCCTGTCCCCCCCCAGCATCCCCAGCTGGGCAAGGCCGGGCACTGCCCCCCCAGCCGGCGCTCCTGCCCTGTCCCCCCCCAGCATCCCCAGCTGGGCAAGGCCGGGCACTGCCCCCCCAGCCGGCGCTCCTGCCCTGTCCCTCCCCCACCGGGCACGGCCAAGCACAGACGGACGCCGCTGTGGTTCCGTCGCACTGTTTATTCCGCTCCTGCGGGTGCAGATTTGACATGGCACGAGCCAGCCCCCCGACAAGCCAGCTGCCCCCCCATCCCCACGCCAGGGCAGCAGGGTCCCGGCCCCCCCACGGACAGCAGATCTCTGGGCAGGCCAGGAGCAAGAGCTGGAAAGAAAAACCCAGGTGTCCTGGCTCCCAGCCCCACCCCCCTGCTCTGACCACTACGCCTCACTCCCCTCCCAGAACCGGGGAAAGAACCCAGGAGTCCTGGTTTTCTCTGTCCACCCATTGCTGCTGGGCATCACAGCCCCAACCCCCCACATCCGGCTCCCCCTTGGCCTGGTGGGGGCCCCCCCACTCTGGATCCTGGAGTCTCTCCTGCGGGCAGAGGGGGGGGTCTGCTCAGGGGGGCCCCAGCTGGGGCTGGACGGGCATCTTCACAGTCAGCACCTGTGGGGAGACGAGGGGGCGATGAGTGGGGAGGGGGCCGGGGGGGCGTAGAGCTACCCCTGAGCAGCGAGGCGTGGGCGGGCTCATGGGGCAGGGGCCACTGAGAAGGGGGAGGAGTTCCAGCCTGGTGGGAGGGGGCACACCTGAGGGGGCAGGGTCACGACAGAAAAGAGGGGGCCACAGAAGGCGAGGCCACAGCCAGAGGGGGAGGAGTCACACCCTGGGGCGGGGGAGGAGCCATACATTGGGGGTGGTATGGGAGTTTTTGCCCTAGGGGATGAGAGCTTGCCCCACCCTGATGCAGAGGGGCAGGATTCCCTATGGGGGCAGGGACAGGAGGGAGAATGGGGGGCTCCCCGGGGGGGCAGGGACAGAGGGTTCCCCAGGGGGTTGGATGGCAGGGGGGTATGGGGAGGTTCCCCGGGGTGGGCAGTGACGGGGTGGTTCCCGAGGGGGCTGGGGGCAATGGGGAGGTTCCTCAGGGGGGCAAGAACAGGGCGGTTCCCCAGGTGGCTGGATGGCGGGGGGCAATGGGGGGTTCCCCAGGGGGCGCGGTGGGCAATGGGGAGTTCCCAGGGGGCTGGATGGCGATGGGCAATAGGGTGGTTCCCCAGATGGGCAGGGACGAGGGGGTTTCCCAAGAGAACTAGATAGAGGGGGGAAATGGGGGGATACCTGGGGGACTGGATGGCAGAGGGCAATGGGGGATTCCCCAGTGGGGCAGGGATAGGGGGGTTCCCTAGGGGGCTGGGTGGCGGGGGGCAATGGGGGGTTCCCCGGGGGGGCAGGGATAGGGGGGTTCCCCGGGGGGCTAGATGACGGGAAGCAATGGGGGGCTCCCCAGGTGGCAATGGGGGGTTCCCCAGGGGGCTGGTTGGCGGGGGGCAATGGGAGTTCCCCGGGGGGCTCACCGCGGTGCGCCGGTGGAAGCGGGCGCGGCTGCGCTCCGGGACGATGTCGTGGGGGATGTAGATGTCGAGGACGTAGGGGTCCGGGCCCCCCCGCAGCACGACCCGGTCCTGCCCCAGCTCCAGGGAGAGCTCCCGTGCCGAGCCCTGCGGGAGGGGTCATGAGAGCCTGTGGGGAGAGAACTGCCCCACGGGCAGCACCCCCGCCCCACAGCGCCCCCCTGCACGGAGAGACCCGCCTCACAGCACCCCCTGTGGGGACAGACCCGCCCCCAGCTGGCACCCCTGACCCACAGCGCCCCCTGCAGGGAGAGACCCGCCCCCCAACTGGCACCCCCGCCCCACAGCGCCCCCTGAGGGGACAAACCCGCTTCCAGCCGGCGCCCCTGCCCCACAGCACCCCCTGGGGGGACAGACCCACCCCCCAGCTGGCACCCCTGCCCCACAGCACCCCAAGACCTGCCACATGGCCAGCACCCCCACCCCACAGCGCCCCCTGCGGGGACAGACCCGGCCCCCAGCCAGCGTCCCACCACCCCCTGCTGGGACAGACCCGCCCCCCCCAGCCAGCACCCCGCCCCCCCTGCTGGGACAGACAAACAGACCCGAGGCTGGAGCAGCCAGGAACTCCCCCGAGCAGAACTCACCACTCTGGGCAGGTGGATCTCGGCCAGCAGGAATTCGGGGGACCCTCCCGCCGGCTCTGCCAGGATGGTGAATTTGGGGAGCACAGGGGAGCTGTGGAAAGAAATGGGGGTGGGGAGGGCAGGCGGTCACAGAGGGCCAGGTCTGAGCTCCCTGCCCCACACGGCACAACAGCCAGTGCCCCACTGGGGAGGGGCCGCATGGCAGTGAGGGGGGACCCAGCAGGGAGGGAGCTGTGGGGGGAGGGGATTTCAGCACCCAGTAAAAATCCCTGTCTGCCCCCCCCCATCCCCCTTTGCCCCAAGGCCCGGCCATGGACCCAGCCCCCCGAGTCTGTCTGGGGACGGCACAACCCCATGGGGCTCTGGCTTGTCTCCCACAGGGGACACGCCCAGGCCTGGGCTCTCTGGTCGATTTCTCTCGCCATGTCAATTTCAGCAATGGGAGGGGGGGGCCTTTAGCAGCCTCTCCCACAGGCACACACCGCCCCCCCCAGCATACACAGCCCCCTCCACCAATCAACTAGCCAGGGAACCATTTCAACCAGGCCAGCCAGACCCCTGCAATCACGTCAGTCTGATTACCACATCGCCTTCCCCACGCACTGGATTTCACCGCCCCGCCCTTCCCATCCCGCTGCCCGGAGCCCCTTGTGCCTGACGCCAGCGCAAAGCTGGGGTGCTCGGCTTTTTGGGGGTGCTGGAGAATCTTTTGTAGCCCCTGAGGCTCACAAGAGACCCACAGTTCTAGGCTTCCCCCACCCCGCTGGAGCTGGGCACGGTCGGCTCAGAACAGTTGTATTTTCCATCCCTGGGTGCGTGCCAGATGGGGGAGAGCCCATTGCACTCCTGGGGGGATAGGGGGGGTTCAGACACACCAGCTTTTTTCCTCATTACAAATGGAGCCAGCGGAACTCTCTGCCACTGGATTTCCAAAGCAGCAGCCCGCAATCAGAGAACAGCGGTCACGGGGGGGGGGTAGGGGGGGATTGGGGAGAGGGTTGTTAAAATCCACAGCATCCCAAGGAGCTAGACCCCCAGGGGGCAGAGTAATCAGACACCCCCCCACTCACCTGAAGTCCATCTCCTGTATAACGGGGCTAGACTTGGTGCGGATGGTCTGTCCCGAGATGGAGCCCATGAACTTCCGGTTCTTCAGGATTCGCCACCCTACAGAGTGGTGGGGAAGGGGTTAATGGGGAGGGGCAGATTGGGGGTGTGGAATAAGAGCCCCCCTACCTCCCACAGTCCTGCCAGTGCCCCTCATTCCCAATCCGCAGCCCCGTGCTAGCCCAGCCCAGCCCGCCCCCAGCCCTGCCAATGCCCCTGACTCCCAACCCACAGCCCCTGCTAGCCCAGCCCTGGGCTTCCCCCATCCCAGCCCTGCCGGTGCCCCTCACTCCTGACCCGCAGCCCCCGCTAGCCCAGCCCAGCCCCCCCCCCAGCCCTGCCAATGCCCCTCACTCCCGACTCGCAGCCCCTGCTAGCCCAGCCCTGGGCTTCCCCCAGCCCTGCCGGTGCCCCTCACTCCCGACCCGCAGTCCCTGCTAGCCCATCCCAGCCCTGCCGGTGCCCCTCACTCCTGACCCGCAGCCCCTGCTCGCCCATCCCAGCCCTGCTGGTGCCCCTCACTCCCACCTTGCAGCGCCTGCTAGCCCAGCCCTGCCCCTACCCAGCCCTGCCGGTGCCCCTCACTCCCAACCCGCAGCCCCTGCTAGCCCAGCCCTGGGCTCCCCCAGCTCTGCCGGTGCTGCTCACACCCGACCCTGGACGGTACCCGGGTGATTGACGTCCATCTTGTACTTGTCTGCCAGCCCCTCCAGGGCTACGGTGATGAAGAACTCTTTGAAGAAAGGGTCAGCCTGGCACAGAGAAAGGGCAGGGTCAGCGGGTCCCAGGGGACAGCCTGGAGACCACTAGGGAGCTGCATCCCCCCCCCCGCCCCCCACATTGACTCCCCCATAGCTGCGGGGGGGGGGCCCGGCCCAGCAGGGGGCGCTTACCTCCACTTTGCTGAAGAAGCCGGAGTTGATGACCACGTCGTACGCGATGCAGCCGTTCCCGCCTGCGACAGAGAATGACTGTAAGCGCTCTGAGCTCCCCTCGCCCCGCGGCCGGGGCTCAGACCCAGTGCGGCCTGATCTCTGGGGCCGGGTGGGAGCCAGCGCCCCCGGAGGGGAACAGCCCCGTGCCCCATTCCCCACCCCCTGAGCCAGCCAGTCCCTACCATGGGGCCAGGTGGGAGTCAGCATCCCCTAGAGGGAAAGGCCATGTGTCCCATTTCCTGCCCCCCAAGCCAGCCAGCCCCCGCCCTGGGGCCCCCTACAGGGATAAGGGACAGGAGTCCTTGCTGAGGATTGGGTGTCACAGAGATCCCAACAGTAGGTGTTTGTATGCAGGCGGAGCCAGGGGTCACCGTGGGAGGTTCCACCCATAGGGCTGTGGGGTCACAGCGGGGGGTGGGGGGTGGCTCACTATTGTCCAGCTCGGCGTGGGGCTCCCCAAGGCTCATGGGGATGCGGAAGGAGGAGGCGCTGTCCGACTCGATCAGACACTCCAGCTCCTGGTGGCTGAGGTCGGGGGGCGCCGGGATGTGCAGCGACCGGCAGATGTTCACAAACACCTTCTCCTGGGAGCCCGCGTGGGTCTTAATGCAGAAGCCTGGAGAAAGAGGGAAAGGAAGGGGTTGGTGCCCCTCACTCCTGACCCACAGCCCCCTAGCCCTGGGCTCCCCCGGCCCAAACTCCATACCAGGCTGAGGCTGGATCGGCTTCGAGTCGCGCACCGAAGGCATCGCACTCTGGATCTTCTGGGTGGCCTGCAGGGAAAGGGGGATGAGACAGGCACTGGACCCCACCACACCCACCCAGTGGTCCCTCCAGACCCACACGCCTGCGATGAGGCCCCAGCACAGACAGGTCATTGTGAATGAACCCACAACTCCTCACACACACACACCCCGGATCCCAGCTCGCCTCAACTCAATCGCTGCATCACCTAGAACGAATGAGAGTGGGACCAAGGGGATCTCACCAGTCACCGATTCCCCCATCCGATCCCACCAGCCCTCACAGGGTTGATCCTGCCCCACCAGATCCCATCAGCCCCCCGCTTCCTCCTCCCAGGGGCTGATTCCTCTGTCAGCTCCCTTGGCCAGATCCCACCTACCACAGCTATCAGAGTGCTGCAAACCCTGCAGGTGGGAAGGGAGCAGAGGCCACTGGGTCGACACCGCACCAAGAGATCCCTGCTGAGACCCAGCCCTGCCGGCTCCGAGGGCTTGCTACTCCCCCACAGGGCCCCACAAGCAGAGCCAGCCTTCTGCCCCCACAACACTCCCCAGTGCAGCCCTGCACCCGGGGGGGTGCGGGCAGGAGCTGGGCCCGCTCACAGACCTGGAGCAGCAGCTGTCTGAACTCCTCATCGTCTTCCTCCTCCAGCTCTGCCGACAGCAGGGACTTGTCCGTCTGGGAGGCCATGGGCTCTGCTCCGGGGACGGGGCTGCAAAACAGACAGAGCTTCAGACGGATGTGCCCACTCCCGTGGCATGGGAGCGAGGGACCACGCAGCCCTGCCAGCCCCAAAACCGCCACCCTACCGCCATGGGCAGAGAGGCCCGCGGCCTCCCAAGCCAGGCCTGGTCCCTGCCAGCGCAGACTCCGGAGCAGTGCTGGAGCCCGGAGCACCAGGCCCGGCCACCGGCTGCACGGAGCGGATCGGGGCACCGGGGGGGCATTGGCCCCTGGGGTGATCTATGCAGACTAAGGGACAGCAGCCCCCCACAAGGTGTCACTCCCCCGCGGCACCATGCCAGGCTGCCGGGGCTGCCAGCCCAGGGTGCCCGGAGGAGGCTGTGATACCAGCCCCCAGGTCCCATCCCCCGCTGAGCCGGGGAGAGAACCCAGGAGTCCGGGCTCCCAGCCCCCCCTGCTCTACCCACTAGACCCCACTCCCCTCCCAGAGCCAGGGAGAGAACCCAGGAGTCCGGGCTCCCAGCCCCCCCCCTGCTCTAACCACTAGCCACCACTCCCCTCCCTGAGCCAGGGAGAGAACCCAGGAGTCCGGGGTCAGGGAGGGCAGGAGGTCACACCAGCTTCCCCCCCGCCCCTCGGGCACTGACCCCTGCCCTTTGCCTCCCCGCTGCTATTGGCAACCCTGGCCCAAGCCTGCGACGCCCACTTCCGGGAGCGTTAAACCAACTTCCGGTGTCTGTTGCCACACTTCCGGTAATGACAGTATCGCTTCCGGGGTAGGGGTTTCGCCGCACTTCCCGTCTTCTGCCACATTTCCTATCACGGGGCGGAGGAGGTGGGACTTGCGGCGATACACTTACTGGTTCTTTGTCAATTTCAGAGAGGGTCCCCCCCTTCCGGCTTTTGGACGCCACACTTCCGGCTGCGGTCCGCCACACTTCCGGTCTCTCCGCAGCGCGGTTTTACCTTCTTCCGGCGGAAGTCACAGAGATAGGTCATGGCCCGTCCCCGAAACCCTAGTCTCTATGGTACTCCGGAGGCCGGAAGTGGCGCTGGGTCCCTCCAGCGGCCAGGGGCGGGCTGCCTGGGGACAGAGTCCGGCGGGGAGTCAATGGCTGGAGCTGCAGGGGGGCGCCCGTCCGTGTGGGGCATCTACAGCTCCATGGAGTATGGGCCTGCCCCAGAGGGGGCGGGGCCTGCCCAGGTAAGCCCCCCCCCCCCCCCAACACACACACATTGGGAACCGGACTCCTGGGTTCTCTCCCCAGTGCTGGGAGGGGCTGGGAGCCCGGACTCCTGGGTTCTCTCCCCAGTTCTGGGAGGGGACGGGGGCTGGGAGCCCGGACTCCTGGGTTCTCTCCCCAGTTCTGGGAGGGGAGAGGGGGCTAGTGGTTAGAGCAGGGCAGGATGGGACCCAGGACTCCTGGGTTCTCTCCCTGGCTCTGGGAGGGGAGGGGAGGGGTGGCTAGTAGTAGTGGTGGGGGGTTGGGATCCAGGACTCCTGGGTTCTCTCTCCAGCTCTGCCCCAGGCTGCATTAAGGTGGTTGAGTCCTACCAGCGCTGTGTGCCTCAGTTTCCCCACAGGCAGCGACAGCCCTACTGGCTCCTAGGAGGCTGTGGGGATTCAGCTGCTAGGCCCTGGCTGGCAGGCTGGCCTTTGGCCAACACAGAATTGCCAAGACAGCGAGATTCCACTTCCCCTTCCCTACCCCGCCCGCGGCCCTGACCTTGGTGTAGCTGAGGCAGCACCCGGGGCGGGGCGGGGGAGTGATGGCTGCACTGTGCCAAGAGCCCGGGCCCTGGGCCTGTCCCGTCCCACCTGGGTTTTTCCACTGCAGCCCCAGCTCTTGTCCTGCTGCGCTGACACCGCACCCAGACGCAGGAGCTCATCCCTGGCGGGGGCGGGGATGGGACGACAGTACAAGAATAGAACCCAGGTGTCCTGGTACCCGGTCACCTCCTCCTAGATCCCACTCCCCTCCCAGGATTAGTAATAGAACCCAGGCGTCCTGACTCGCAGTCCCCCCGCTCTAACCCACTAGACCCCACTCCCCTTCCCAAGCCATGGAGAGAACCCAGGAGTCCTGGCTACCTAATTTCCCATCCTCAAAACATGTTAAAACACATCACAGTGGGTTTGCTAAGAGCTGGGATCCAATGATTGACAGCCAGGACTCCTGGGTTCTCTCCCTGGCTCTGGGAAGAGAGGGGTTTCTAGTGGTTAGAGCAGGGGGGCTGGGAGACAGGAGGACTCCTGGATTTTCTGCCCAGGTCTGACCCTCTGTGGCAGTGTGTCAAGTCCATTCTCCGTATCTCAGTTTCCCCGTCTGTTTAATCAAACAGTGGGTAGCATTTCATTTCAGCTCGCAGGGGTGCGTCTGTTATGCTGGGCTAAGAATCAGAACACAGCGATCCTGCTGGGAACATCCCCTGTCCCTGCCACAGCGGGACCCCTCCCTTCCCGCACCTGACTGGGCATTCTGCAGAGAATCCCCTTTTTGCACTATAGGGCTTAGGACCCGCGATTACCACGTTCTGCTTCCAGCCACTAGAGGGCAGCGTGGGGCCGGTTGCCCCCGGTGGGTGTGTGGTGTATTGCCGATGGTCTGACTGTCCGTTCCAGGGTGTGTATTTCTCCTGCTTCCCCCCACCCCAGGCCTGGCTGGAGACTCACGGTCGAAGCTTTGGGCACTTCGTGGACGGCAAATGGTTGAAGCCGGAAGGGAGAGAAACCGCCAGCAGCACCAATCCAGCCACCGGTACGAGCCCAGGCTGCAGCAGCTCGCCGTGTCTGACCCTGAAGGGTTAAACTGGATCTTGAGAGGGGGGTGGGGGACGGGGACGGGGGGGACGGGGGGGCTTCTCCCCATAAGGGGTGCCGGTTCCCATCCGGCCACAGGGCGGGTGACTGACTGGCTCAAGGGGACAGGAAATGGGACACAGGGCCTCTAGGGGGCGCCGATTCCCGTCCTAGCTGGTGAGTCCATGTGTGAACCGAGTTGTTTGGGTCTCAGCTCAGTTCCGAGCAGAGTGGAGGGATGAGGTGGGGTGGGGCTGTGTGGATGGGGAGGAAGCAGGGAGATCTCTCCATGGGGTGGCGATTGGGCGGGGGTGATCTCTCTGTGGGGAGGGGGCAGTTGGGGGGGCTATGCATAAGTGGGGATCTTTCTCCCTGGCCCTAGGGGAGCTGCTGGCCACCACCCTCCAGGGGGCGCCGGAGGATGTCGAAGCTGCCGTCCAAGCTGCCGCGAAAGCCTTCGAAGCCTGGAGTCGGCTGCCGTGCCACGCCCGAGCCCGACACCTGCACAAGTCAGCGCCGTCCGTGAGGGTGCCGGGGGGCAGGGAGGGGGCGTTGGTTGGGGCGGTGGGGGAGAAACCCCGCCCGGTTTGGACATGTGGTTCTGTCGCCACCTAGTGACGGCAGCCTGCCTGGCGCCCGCGGAGCCGTCGCGGCGCCCCCTGCTGCCTGGCACGCTCGGCTCGTGACTGTCGCCACCCGCTGGCCGCAGCCTGCTTTGCGGGGACGCCAGCCCCGGCCTGACCCCAGCCCCCTCCCTTCTCCAGCATGGCCCGGACCATCCAAAAACACCAGCGCCTGCTGGCACTCCTGGAGAGCCTGGACACCGGCAAGCCCATCGGGGAAGCCCGGGACCGGGACCTGCCCCTGGTCGTGCGACATTTCTACCACCACGCCGGCTGGGCCCAGCTCATGGGCACCGAGATGGGGGGCTGGAAGCCCCTGGGTGAGTATCTCGCCCAGAGAGTGAGGTTCCCTCGCCCCGTGCTGGAGCCGTGCGCCTGTTTATGTGGGGGGAAACTGAGGCCCGATGTGGGAACGGGGATTTAGGCGTGTGTAACTGCTTGACCTCCCCTCTGCTCCCAGAGCCTGGGAGAGAACCCAGGAGTCCTGGCTCCCAGCCACCCCTCCCCCCCGCTCTAACCACCAGACCCCATTCCCCTCCCAGAGCCAAGGCGAGAACCCAGGAGTCCTGGCTCCCAGCCACCCCTCCCCCCCGCTCTAACAACCAGACCCCATTCCCCTCCCAGAGCCAGGGCAGAACCCAGGAGTCCTGTTTCCCAGCACACCCCTGCTCTAACCACTAGACACCACTCCCCCTCAGGCCTGGGGAGAGAACCCAGGAGTCCTGGCTACCCGCTCTGACCTCTTTCTTCCTCTACCTCCCCCCCCCAGGGGTGGTCGCTGCCGTGGTTACCTGGAATTCCCCATTGCTGTCGCTGGCCTGGAAAATCTGCCCAGCTCTAGCCATGGGTAGGTGTGTGTGTGTGGGGGTTGCCCCACTCTGTGCCCCCCACGTGTGTTCCCTTGGGATCCCCTCGCCCCTCTTGGGGGCCAGCCCAACCCTCTCGCTTGGAGTTCACCCCCCCACCTCCATATTTCTATCCCCCGGGTCCTCTTGGGGGGTGTCACGTGGTTCTGAGTCTCCCCCAGCTCCTGTGTGTCTCACCTAGAGCTTCCCCACACCCCCCTTCTAAGGGGAAGGGGTCGCCCAGCGGGGATCCCCCCCCTGTGATTGTCCCTGTCTGGGGGTCCCCCTGTGCCTGCCCCGTGTGGTCCCCTCTGAGGCCCCCTCTTCCCTTTTTGGGGGTCCCCCTTCTCTGAGCCCCCTGCAGGCCCTGCCCTGAGCCCCCCACATGTGGTCCCCCTCTGAGGCCCCCTCTGTGGGGGTCCCCCTGCCCTGAGCTCCATGTGCCCCCCTCTTGACCCCCATCTACCCCCCCAGGGAACACCGTGGTTCTCCTCCCACCCCCCCGTGCCCGGCTCTCTGCCCTGCTGCTGGCCGAGCTGGGGGCCCAGGCCGGGCTGCCCCCAGGGGTGCTGAATGTGCTGACGGGGGAGGGGGCGCTGGCCGGGGGGCTGGCTGCCCACGCCGGGGTGGACGCTGTGGCCGTGGCTGGCTCCGTGGAGGTACGTGCTTCCAGGAGGGGGGGGGGGGCTCTCCCCCTGACCCCATGTGCCAGAGGGCTGGTCTGTGGGGGGGTGGAATTGGGGGGCTGGTTTCTTGGGGGGAGCTGCCATGGTCTAGGCTGGGGGGATGGGAGGGGGCTCTGGAGAGCTGAGCTGAGAGGGGAGTGGGGTGCCCTGAAGGGAGGGGGCCGCTGTGACTTGGAGGGGCCTGGGGGGAGGGGGCTGGACCCCGGGGGTAGCTGGACTAGGGTGGGGGGCTGGGGACCTAGGCCATGGGGGGTGCTGGGCTGGTGGAGTTGGGGGCTGCCCTGGCCCCATTCCCAGCGCTCCCCCTCCCCTCCCTGCAGGTGGGGCGCTCGCTGCGCCGTGCCACGGCCGGCAGGGGCCCCCGGCTCTCGCTGCAGCTGGGGGGTGACACCCTGGCCATCGTCTTCGACTCGGCCGACCTGGATGGAGCTGCCGTGGGGCTGAGCAATGCCGTGAGCTGCCAGCGGGGCCCGGTGAGCAGGGAGCGCGGCCTTCCTCTAGGGGGCGCCAGCTGTCGCGGGGGTGGGGAATGGGGCCTGGGGCCTGTCCCCTCTAGGGGGCGCCAGCTCTCATCCGGCCCTAGGGCAGGGACTGGCTGGCTCAGAGGGACGGGGAATGGGGCTCGGGGCCTGTCCCCTCTAGGGGGCGCTGGCTCCCATCCGGCCCCAGGGCAGGGACTGGCTGGCTCAGGGGGGTGGGGAATGGGGCAGGGGCCTGTCCCCTCTAGGGGGCGCTGGCTCCCATCTGGTCCCCAGGGCAGGGACTGGCTGGCTCAGGGGGGTGGGGAATGGGGAAGGGGCCTGTCCCCTCTAGGGGGCGCTGGCTCCCATCTGGTCCCCAGGGCAGGGACTGGCTGGCTCAGGGGGGTGGGGAATGGGGCAGGGGCCTGTCCCCTCTAGGGGGCACCGGCTCCCATCTGGTCCCCAGGGCAGGGACTGGCTGGCTCAGGGGGGTGGGGAATGGGGCCCGGGGCCTGTCCCCTCCAGGGGGCGCCAGCTCCCATCTGGTCCCCAGGGCAGGGACTGGCTGGCTCAGGGGGGTGGGGAATGGGGCCCGGGGCCTGTCCCCTCTAGGGGGCGCTGGCTCCCATCTGGTCCCCAGGGCAGGGACTGGCTGGCTCAGGGGGGTGGGGAATGGGGCCCGGGGCCTGTCCCCTCTAGGGGGCGCTGGCTCCCATCTGGTCCCCAGGGCAGGGACTGGCTGGCTCAGGGGGGCAGGGAACAGGCCCCTCTGGATTGCGACTGCATTGCTGTGAGGGCCTGTGCCCTGCAGGGGGCGCTGGTGTGTCATTAACCCCTTTCCCCCCAGGCTCCCGGCGCCGGGGCGCTGCTGCTGGTGCAGGAGGCCGTGGCCGGGGCGCTGCTGCAGCGGCTGAGGGCGCGGCTGGGGAAGCTGCGTGTTGGGGACCCGCTGGACAAGGCCATGGACGGGGGGGGCCCTGGCAGACGAAGCCCAGCGGGGCGCCATAGAGGCCTACGTGGAGGAGGCCCGGGCAGAGGGGGCTGAGGTGAGGGGCTGGGTCTAGTGTGTAGGGGGGGGGGGCTGGGAGCCCGGACTCCTGGGTTCTATCCCTGGCTCCGGGAGGGGAGGGGAGGGGGGGCTGGGAGCCCGGACTCCTGGGTTCTCTCCCCGGCTCGTGGGTGGGGGGGGGGGGATCTAGTGGTTAGAGCGGGGGGTGGGGAAGGATTGGGAGCTCGGACTCCTGGGTTCTCTCCCTGGCTCCGGGGGGGGGGGGGGTCTAGTGGTTAGAGCATGGGGGGGAGGTTGGGAGCCCGGACTCCTGGGTTCTTTCCCCGGCTCTGGGAGGGGAGTGCCTGTCTCTGGGGCTCACGTGCTGCTGTCTCCCCACTCACAGATCTTCCAGGCGTGGGCAGCGCTCCCGGCCCGAGGGCCCTTCTACCCCCCGACTATGATCACCGGAGTGGCCACCACCTCGCGCTGCGTCCGGGAGGAGGTAGGGGGCTGTGACGAACTGGGACTGTTCTTGCTGGGGTGTGTGAATGCTGACAGGGGAGTGTGACTAGGATGGTCTGCATCGGGGGATGGGAGCCGGCCCAAGGGAACATACCTGAGCTTGTAACATGAGAACCCAGGAGGGGGTTGGAGGTCAGATGACTCCGGGGCCCGGGAAACTGAACAAAGGCTGTGGGAGGGGTCGCTGAGGGCAGAGTGCTGGAAGCTGGCTGGAAGGAGGCTGGAGAGATGGCTGGGAGGCAGAGATGGCTCTGACCCCCCCCCCCCCAAGGGGGTGGGCTGGCATGCCCTGGGACCCCAAGCTGGACCTAACTGAGGGGGGCCCTGTTGTCTGTGCCTGCAAGACCTGTCTTGGACTGTATTCCTGTCATCCAAATAAACCTTCTGCTTTACTGGCTGGCTGAGAGTCATGGTGAATCGCAGGAAGCCGGGGGTGCAGGGCCCTGAGTTCCCCAATACTCCGTGACAAGTCCCAGTTCGTCACATCTCTCCCCCCTTCGAGACCGAACTGAGCAGGGTCACTTTAGCCAGTGACCCGGGGAAGTTCGAACCTACCCCCGTTCCCATGGATGCCCCCGCATCCCTCCAGTTCCTTGGTGAGAATTACACCAGGCCCCTTCCGTTCCACGCCCCCCCTTAGGTCGGGGGTGCTTGATGGCACTCGCAGTTCGCATGTGGGAAGGTTTATGCGGCCTGTGCCCTTTCCCCACCCCCATACCTCTGGGGTTCCAACTGGGCTGTGGTCTTCTCCCAGCGCTCCAGTCTGGAGGTCTGTGCTTTGGGCTCTCTTGGTTTAGAGCCGCCCTTTTAACCTTGGCCACCCTCTGGAAAGGATCCTTTATGCTGGGCAAGGGTCCTAAAGCTCTTTTCCCCTTGTCCCAGGCCTTCCTCCCCCTCTGACAGGGGTCACAGGATCCGCAGTACTGTCGGACAGTAACAAAGACCCCAGGCCAGTAAAAGCTCCGTAGCAGCCTCTGCTGGGTACGCCAGGTTCCCTGGTGCCCTGAGAGGGGAATGTCATGGGCCCGGCACAGCAGCTGGCGGCGATACTTCTGGGGTACCACCAGCTGCCTCCTGATCCCCCCTGACTCCATTTTCCCTGGGGGAGCCCATTCTCGGTACAGGAACCCCTTCTCCCACAGGAACCTTTTCCGGCCACCTCGTCCCATGGTCTGTACCGCATTGAGGTCGGCCAGGTCCCTTATCTTCCGCAAGGAGGGATCTCTCTGTAACTCGGCCTGGAACTCAGCAGCTGGGACAGGGATGGCCACCTGCTCTTTCTCGCCCGCTGGGTCCGAAGCTGCAGCCTCCCTGCGCCGTGTCCCTGGGCGTTCCCTCCCCACCAGGTTAGGGTCCTGCGCCTCAGGCAAGGCACCCCCCCCAAGGCCAGGGCGCAGTGCCCCTCGCCGGCTCTGACTGCGGGTCACAACTAAGGCGGTCTGGGGGCTGCTTGGCCAGTCCTCTAGGTCCCCCCCCATCAACACCTCAGTGGGCAAATGGTGGTGCACTCCCACGTCCTTGGGGCCCTCCTTGGCCCCCCATTTCAGGTGTACCCTCGCTACGGGAACCTTGAATGGGGTCCCGCCCACCCCGGTCAGGGTCAGGAAGGTGTTGGGCACCACCCGATCTGGGGCCACCACCTCGGGCCGGGCCAGTGTCACCTCTGCGCCCGTGTCCCAGTATCCATAAACTTTCTTCCCATCCACCTCCAGGGGAACAAGGCACTCGCTCCGCAGGGACAGCCCCGCGCCAACCCTGTAAACGGAGAACTTTGAATCCGGAGCATCTGGCCCCCCAGAGAAGCTGGCCTGGGGCCCTTCTCTCTCTTGAGCAGTTGATAAGCTGCCAGCCCCTCTTGCGTTAGAAGCCTGCCCCTCGTCCGTCTGGGCCTCTACCAAGTTAACCCGGTGCGGGTTCGGTCTGCTCAGTCTGTCCTTGAGCTTGGGGCACTGGGCCCGAACGTGGCCTCTTCGGCCGCAGTAATAGCAGCTCAGGTCCCGTGGGTCCCCTCGAGCCGGTCGGTTGTCCCTGACGCTGGGCATTCCCCGTGGGAGGGGATTCCCCATATTCCCCCTTTGGGAGGTCCCAGGGTGACTCTCTCTCTGCATCGCGGCGGGCCTGTTCCTTTGGGGCTCCTCCCTGCCACCCCCTGACCGGCTCTTTACAAACTCATCAGCCAGCTGCCCGGCGTGTCGCGGGTTCTCTGGCTTTCTGTCCACCAACCACAGCCTCAGGTCGGATGGGCACCGCTCATACAGTTGCTCCAGTACCAGCAGTTTAATCAGGTCCTCCTTCGTCTGGGCCCCACCAGCCCACTTGCTGGCGTATCTTTCCATGCGGGCGGCTAGTTGCAGATATGAGATCTCAGGGGTTTTATCCTGACTCCGGAACCTTTCCCGGTACATCTCAGGAGTCAGCCCAAACTCTCGTAGCAGGGCCTTTTTGAATAGTTCGTAGTCCCCTTTCTCTGCCTCTCCCAGTTGGCGGTACAATGCCACGGATTTGGGGTCCAGTAAGGGGGTAAGGACCCGGAGTCTGTCCGCGGGATCAACCCGGTGCAGCTCGCAGGCCGTCTCAAAGGCCT
Source organism: Chrysemys picta bellii (assembly GCF_011386835.1). NCBI lineage: Eukaryota > Metazoa > Chordata > Testudines > Emydidae > Chrysemys > Chrysemys picta. The sequence goes on from NC_088807.1 coordinate 23,459,771, forward strand.
CCAGGAAGTCATCCATGTCCTCCCCCTCCTTGTATGGGGCCATGATGCACTTATCAAAGCTCCGTGCAGTCCTGGGTCCCCCCTCACTCACCGCAGCCGGGGGTTCGCTGCCCTTCAATCTCGCCAGTTCCAGGTCATGCTGACGCTGTCTCTCATTCTCCTCCCGTTCATGCTGTCTCTGTCTCTCTTCACGCTGATGCTGTCTCTCTTCATGCTGTCTCTGTTGTTCACGATCCTCCAGCTCCCTCAGTTTTAGCTCTTTCTCCCATTCCAGCCAATTCCGCTCCCCGGATGCCGAACGTCGCCGGGAGGATCCTCTGCTGGCCGGCGAGCTTCGCCGGGGGGACCCCCTGCTGGCCGGGGGGGTCACGGCGCCTTCGGTATTTGCTGGGCTCCTCCCCACCCTTCCCCTAGGCATAGGAAGGAGGGGTCTCGGGAAGCCCTCAGCAGCGGGCTGACCACTCCCAGCTGGGACAGACACTGGTGCCTGCGCTGCATTTGCCAGGCTGCTTCCCTGAGACACAGGGATCAGTTCATTCGCGCGATCTTCCGCCTCCAGCTGGGCAATGAGCTGTTCTTTGGTGAGCCTCCCAATGCGCAGCCGCCTCTGCTTGCACAGCTCCACCAGGTCGCTCTTAAGCCGCTTGGCATACATCTTCCTGCTGGCCACTCACCGGCCTGTGTGCTCACAGCTCCCCACAGTTCCCAGGGGGCCCCCTAGTGTGCCAGCCCTTCTCGAGGTCACCGCCTCTCCGCCAGGGTCGAGCTGCAGACTCCTCCGCCCCTGGGACCACTCGCTGCGATCCCCCCGGGGGACCCTGTTACTGCAAAAGTCCTTCTCGCTGGTCACACACTCCCAGGGGTAATAACCGTCTCTCTCCCACTCTTCAGCAGGCCTGGTTCCCGTCCATCCCCCTTCGTTTTACTGCTCCCCAGTCACTTACTGCAGGAAGCGCCGTCCACGGGGTGCAGTAGATCCCACCGCTGCCACCAGTTGTCACGGAGTATTGGGGAACTCAGGGCCCTGCACCCCCGGCTTCCTGCGATTCACCATGACTCTCAGCCAGCCAGTAAAGCAGAAGGTTTATTTGGATGACAGGAATACAGTCCAAGACAGGTCTTGCAGGCACAGACAACAGGGCCCCCCTCAGTTAGGTCCAGCTTGGGGTCCCAGGGCATGCCAGCCCACCCCCTTGGGGGGGGGGGGTCAGAGCCATCTCTGCCTCCCAGCCATCTCTCCAGCCTCCTTCCAGCCTGCTTCCAGCACTCTGCCCTCAGCGACCCCTCCCACAGCCTTTGTTCAGTTTCCCGGGCCCCGGAGTCATCTGACCTCCAACCCCCTCCTGGGTTCTCATGTTACAAGCTCAGGTATGTTCCCTTGGGCCGGCTCCCATCCCCCGATGCAGACCATCCTAGTCACACTCCCCTGTCAGCATTCACACACCCCAGCAAGAACAGTCCCAGTTCGTCACAGGGGCGCTCCCCCCCCACCCGCCTGGGGGTCAACCCCGGGCTCCCGCCGCCTGCGCGCCGGACCATGCATGGGGAAGTGGTGACCTCTGGTGGTCACGATCAGAATTGCCGTTCTCTGCTTTTCCTTTGATTTTCCCTCAGCCCTTCCTGCCAGAGGAGAGCGCCCCCTGCTGTCCCTCTCCCTGCAGCCCAGCGTCCCCTGCTGTCCTCCGCCCCCTGCTGTCCCCCGCCCCGCAGCCCAGCGCCCCCTGCTGTCCCCTACCCCGCTCCCTGCAGCCCAGCGCCCCCTGCTGTCCCTCTTCCTGCAGCCCAGCGTCCCCTGCTGTCCCCTACCCCGCTCCCCGCAGCCCAGCGCCCCCTGCTGTCCCCCGCCCCGCAGCCCAGCGCCCCCTGCTGTCCCCTACCCCGCTCCCTGCAGCCCAGCGCCCCCTGCTGTCCCTCTCCCTGCAGCCCAGCGTCCCCTGCTGTCCCCCGCCCCCTGCTGTCCCCTACCCCGCTCCCCGCAGCCCAGCGCCCCCTGCTGTCCCCCGCCCCGCAGCCCAGCGCCCCCTGCTGTCCCCTTCCCCGCTCCCTGCAGCCCAGCGCCCCCTGCTGTCCCTCTCCCTGCAGCCCAGCGCCCCCTGCTGTCCCCCGCCCCCTGCTGTCCCCTTCCCCGCTCCCTGCAGCCCAGCGCCCCCTGCTGTCCCTCTCCCTGCAGCCCAGCCCCCCCTGCTGTCCCCCGCCCCGCTCCCCGCAGCCCAGCACCCCCTGCTGAGCCCCCCGCACCTCCCTGCAGCCCAGCGCCCCCTGCAGCCCAGCACCCCCTACCTCCCAAGACTTCTCTTGTCCTCTGCTGCAGATCCTTGGGCCGGTGCTGGTGGTCCTGTCCTTCCGGACCGCCAAGGAGGCCGTGGCACTGGGGAACAACCGCCCCTCCGGGCTGGCAGCCAGCGTCTGGACCGAGAACCTGCCCCTGGCCATGGAGGTGGCGCAAAGGTTAGTTCTGAGCCCACGGTCCGGCTCCCCCCACCCCACCCCGTGAATCCGCTCCCAGAGCCGCAGGGATCCGGTTCAGGTTTCCACCCCTCTGCCAAGGAAACTTCAGTCCCAGGGCCACAGGTCTCCCCCGGACCTGTCTGTCCACCCCACTTGGTTACGCTCGAATCTCCGGGTTCACAGCGCCCCAATTTCACTAGCGTCCCTTGAGTTCAACCCTCCCTCGAGCACTCGGCACCGGGAGGTCCTCGCCGTAAAACCAAAGCAAAGTTTATTGGCCGCGGGAGAAGACGAAGATTCACGGAGAAGCCAGCGTGGCAGAATCCGCTTTGCATTTGGGTATCGTGTAGACGCACGGCACCCGTGTCGGTTTGATTTTTGAATTCACTCTTACAGGCAGACTTATGGGGTTTAAGCGGGTTTTGGGGGTTTCTCTTTGGCTGGATTGACACGTTCCCAGTCGCGGGGGGGCGCTGGCCGACCGATATTTAACGCCCCGCAGCCGCTGAGATCTAGAGTTACAGTCTGAACCCGTGAGGCAGTCTGCAGCGGAAGTCAGCTCCCCCGCGAGGGTTTTCACACGTGGCCTGGCCCTACGCTTCGACTGCTCTCGGTGGAAAATCTTTCCGTGGCTTGGTGCGGGCGGGCGGCGTTTGCAGATGGAAAAACCCCTCCTCCCCCACCTGCCTGCGCCTTCCTCCTGGCTCAGGAGAGATTTCGCCCCCAAGGGTCAGTCCGGGCGGCGCCTGGCCAGCCGAGAGAAGAGAGATCCTTGGCTAACCGGCCGGAGACGTGTTCCCAGGGGCAGATCCGTTAGAGAAAGAGCCGGGCTGGATTTCAGAATTGCCCGTGATGGAGAATCGCCCGCGAGCCTGGGGAAATCGTGCCCGGGGTTAATCACGGTCACCGTCAGAAACTGACGTCTTGTTTCCAGTCTGAGGGCGTCGCGCCCCGACGCCCAGCTGCTGGCCCCCGATTCTGCACGTTGGTTCGATTTCTGAGCTTCCACTCGGTCCCCCACTTTCCCGGCTTTTTCTCGGTCTCCCAAGACGAGCGGCGAGTTTGGTGCGTTCTGTCAGACCCCGCAGCGGGGGTGTGGGGGATCTCGCAGGGGAAACGCGCCCATTTGTCACTGTGGGGCCAGCCTGGGGTCCCTGGGCTCTGACCAACCCCTCCCTTCTCCCCCTTCCCCACCGATCTCGCTTTCTGTTGCAGCCTGCAGGTCGGCACCGTCTGGATCAACGGGCAGAACCTGTTTGACGCGGCCGCGGGCGTCGGGGGAACCAAGGAGAGCGGGAACGGCCGGGATGGAGGCAAGGAGGTGCGTGGGGCCGGGCCGGGGAGGGGGAGATATCAGGCTGGAGGGCCCATGGGGCTCACTTGTCCCTTCCTTCCTCTCCCAGGGTCTGTACGAGTATGTCAGACCGAGCTGGCAGAGCCGGCCCCGGCCAGGCCCCGCGGAGCTGGACTACAAAACGTTTGCTGCGTCCTCTGGGGCCGCCCCGCCCCCCGTTCCCGGGCACAGTGGGGTCGCCCGCCCCGAACTGGAGGAAAACATGCCAAGGTACTAACGACTCCTGGTCTTCCAGACCTGGCGCCCCTCGCCCGGTGCTGGGACGCGGCCCCTCTGGGGTGGGGCGCGGGGGCTCGGTACACGGGGATCCCTCACCCGGCACTGAGATGCGGCCCCTCTGGGGTGGAGCGCGGGGGGCTCGTTATACGGGGACCCCTCGCCTGGCGCTGGGATGCGGCCCCTCTGGGGTGGAGCGCGGGGGGCTCGTTATATGGGGACCGCTCGCCTGGCGCTGGGATGCGGCCCCTCTGGGGTGGGGTGCGGGGGGCTCGTTATACGGGGACCAATGTTCCCTCTAAATTTTTCCATCCACATGCGGACTGAATTTTGTTCTGTGAAGCACCACTAGGGAGGTGACATGCGGCTGTGCGCCATCACCTCCGTACTTTCGGGCACCCCTTATCCCCCCGCGAGGTCGCAGCTCGTCCCTAGCTGGGTCTCAGGGAAGGTCTGTCTTCAGGTGACGTCTGCAGCACCTATCAGTTCATTCCTCCAGCCTCCTTCCACGAGGATGAAATGCAGCCACCTCTGGGGAGGGAAATCAGCAGCCAGCTAGCACAGAGAGCCCCGGGCAGTCGTTTGGAAAGAGACGGGGAATTTTGGATAGGAAGCGTCTTTTCCTCTTATGCAAAATGCTGGAGCTATTTAATGTTCAGACGGGGCTTCAGCTGTCAAAGTCTCCTCTGGAGGTAAAATATAATACGGCCACGTTTGAAATCCAAGTAAACGTTTCTAAATCAAGACATTAAGGCTTAAAATAATTGTAAAAAACTCAACTTCCCTCCTCCTGTATTAACAATATGAAGCACTTTAAAAGCCCCGTTCGCTATTCGTGTTTTCCGCTGGATTAGCTCGGCCAATGAGTCAGGTTCACCTTTGGATCTCCTGCCCGCACACAATGTCCCAGTGTCTCGGTTATTGCAGTGAAACTCATAGGTCGCTATGTTTGCACGGCACTTTCCAAACACGTGGGCTCGGGCAGACTTTCACTTGACGTGACATTTTTCTCACGCTCCTTTCCGTGAGAAAAACTCTGCAGGGTCAGGCCTGTAGGTAAACCCCGTCTCCTGCTGCCTGTGATGACGTGGGAATGTTCTTAATGTTTTCTCGGAATACTGGATGGGTGCCTCAGTTTCCCCTATGCAGTTCTTAGGTGGGGGGAGGGTAAGAGGGTGTGATTGTTGCAGAGCCCTAGAGGGAGGTGTGATGGTGTCTGCACAGAGAAGGGCCGACGCCCTGTCTCCTGGCAACTGATGGCCTGGTCCCCTCCCCTGCAAGGTGCCAACTGAAGGTGTTGGAGAACAAAGAGATCAGGTGGCTCCTGGCCCGGGAAAGAGACAAAGGCCAGAGGAGGGGGTGTCAGTTTGGAGCTGGCTGGGGAAATGGAGGGAGGCGCCGACCCGGGATCTGGGCTCCCCACCCCCCAAGAGGGATCTGACTGAGGGGTCCTGTTCTCTGTACCTACAAGCTCTGTTCTAGACTGTCTTCCTGTCGGCTAAGAAACCTCCAATGTTACTGGCTGGCTGAGAGTCCCGGTGAATTGCAGGAAGTGGGGGGTGCAGGGCCCTGACTCCCCCCGCACTCGGTGACACTGCCCATGAAAAACTTTGCAAACACGGGGAGGGGGAGTTTAAACCCACCAAGGGGGATGGTTGTCGTTGGAAATCAGACACAGACGTTTCTGTTTTGGTCATTTCCATTTAAAACACAAACCGAAAAGCCAACGCTCTTTAGCGCTTTGCGTTTGTAAATCTCAAAGGGGTTTACAGCATTGTTCCCCTCTGGGAAATGGGGAAACTGAGGCACCGTGGGGGTGAGGTGACTTCCCAAGGCCGCACAGAAACTCAGTGGCAGAGCTGGGGAAAGACCCAAAGTCTCTTCATTCCCCAGGCTCTGGGGCTGCGGCGGGGAGAGAGGACTCCCGTCCCTGCTGCAGCCCCGGGGCTGGGGCCGGGGGAGAGGCATCTCTCCCCCCCCGCATAGCCCTGCATGGCCCAAGTTCCCCCAAAGCCCCATCACCACCCCCCCACCTCACCCCACTGCTCCCGCCCACCCGACACATCCTCCACACTCACCCGTGTGTGCACCTTAGAGGGAACACAGACGCGGACCCCTCGTCCAGCGCCGAGATGCGACCCCTCTGGGGTGGAGCGTGGGGGCTGGGTAGACAGGGATCCCCAGCCCGGCGATGGGACGCGGCCCCTCTGGGGCGGGGCGTGGGGGCTTTCCAATGAGCGTGAGGGTTCAGGGATCACCTTGCCCCCCCTCCCTCTTGTGTCTCTGCAGGGTGGACAGGACCTACAAGCTCTACTACGGAGGGGCTCAGAAGCGACCCGAGGGAATGGCCTCGCTCCCCGTCCTCGACCCTGCCGGCAACGTGCTGGCGTATGTGGCGGACGGCAGCGCCAAGGACATCCGCAACGCTGTGGAGGCTGCTCACAAGGCCGCGCCGGGGTGAGATGGGGAGCAGCTCGGGACGCTTGGGTTCTCTCCCCGGCTCTGGGAGGGGAGTGGGGTCTAGTGGCTAGAGCGGGGGGAGCTGGAAGCCAGGACTCCTGGGTTCTCTCCCTGTCTCTGAGAGGGGAGTGGGGACTAGTGGTTAGAGCTGGGGGGGCTGGGAGCCAGAACTCCTGGGTTCTCTCCCTGGCTTTGCCCCTGAACTCGCAGTTTACCCTTCATGCCTCAGTTTCCCCGTGTACCGAGCAAGATCGCTGCTCGCCGTATGAGGCCTGGCTGCAGTTTGGGGCCCTCTCTGAGTTCGCAGGCCAGGTGGTGCCAGCCTGGAGCAAAGTGTCACCCGCTTTCTGGCCCACTGCCAGGTGAAGATAAACTCCCCACTCCCCGGCCTCGCCTCTCTTATCTCTCCCTCACCAGCACAGGCGGCCAGAGTCCCTGAGAACCCCGGCTTATCAGGGCTGCGACCTGCCCGGAATCTCACGCTGTTGGGGAATGATTTCCTCATCATCGGGGAGCCAGGGGGAGGGCGGGGGCGGGGAGCGCGTCCCATAGAGCTGAGATCTGATCAAACTGGGGGAGAATAATTTCTGCCTAAATTTTCCAGGGAAAATGACAATTTTGTTGGTTGGGGCGAAAGCTGGAGAAGTTGGGATGGTTTTGGCCGCCTCCCAGAAAGGGACCTGTTGGCTGCTTCCGGGGCGCAGCATGGTGCCAGGACAGATAGGGACTAGCCTGCCTTAGCCCTGCGGCACCGCTGACCGGGATCCGCCAGGGTCCCTTCTCGACCAGACAGCCGTGGTGCATCATGGGAGTTGTAGTTCTCTAGGGCGGGCGGGCTCCCTTCCTGGACTATGTCTCCCCCAGCAGGGAGCCACGCTCCCGAAGACCCCCACCTGCTCTGACCTACGGGGAGTTCCCTTCCTAGCCCTGCTTTGCAGCGGCCCCCCAATGCACAGGGCCGTGCCCAGTGCTGCTGAGTGACGGCCCCTGAAATTCGGGGGGGCCTCGGACGGGGGCGTTGGGGATTCGACCTCCGGGCTGGTGGGGAAAAGCGGGGCCAGGAGCAGGGCTGGCTTTAGCAAGAGCTGGGCCTGATTCCTGGGGGCGGGGCTTGCTGCAAGCCCCGCCCCCAGGAATCAAGCCACGCTTCGGCCGGGGTTGCCGGGCTTGGGTCCGACCCGGAGCCACGCTGCGGGGGCCGGGCCGGAGCCGCGCCGCGGGGGCCGGGCCGGGGCTGGGCCGGACCCGAGCCGCGCCGCGGGGGCCGGGCCGGGGCTGGGCCGGACCCGAGCCGCGCCGCGGGGGCCGGGCCGGGGCTGGGCCGGACCCGAGCCGCGCCGCGGGGGCCGGGCCGGGGCTGGGCCGGACCCGAGCCGCGCCGCGGGGGCCGGGCCGGGGCTGGGCCGGACCCGAGCCGCGCCGCGGGGGCCGGGCCGGGGCTGGGCCGGAGCCGCGCCGCAGGGACCAGGCCGGAGCCGCGCCGCGGGGACCGGGCCGGAGCCGCGCCGGGCCAGAGCCGCTGGGGCCTGCGTGCTCGGCGGGAACGGGCGGCGCCTCCCCGGAGCCCTTCTCGCGCCCCCACCACCCCAGCTTACCTGGTGCTGCCGGGCCGCCCCTCTTCTTTTCAGACTTCCCGCGAATCAGGGGAGGGGGTGGAGCGTTCAGGGGAGGGGAGGACGGGGAAGTGAGCTGGGGGCGGGGTGCAGAGCTGCAGCGCGGGGCCCTCTTGGCGCGGGGCCCAATTCAGCCGAATCGGCTGAATCGGCCTAAAGCCGGCCCTGGCCAGGAGGGTGGGGGCCAGGTGTGGCAGCCAGGTGGAGAGAGGAGCCCAGAGGCACTTACATTTTATTGCTTTATTGCCTGGGGGTTGATTGGCGTAATCTGATCGGGGCTGGGGGGCAGCTCCCGGGCCAGGCCTCGTCCACCAATCAGATTCAGAGGGGCACTGGGCTGGGGGGGGGGGGGGGGGCTGTTTCCTTGTGGGAGGAGCAAAACACTGTTAGAATGGGAATCAATTCTGCAGTCTACTGGGTTAGCGTGGGGGTGGGGCTGGGAGCCAGGACTCCTGGGTTCTATCCCGGCTCTGGGTTGGGGAGTGGGGTCTAGTGGTTAGAGCGCAGGGCTGGGAGCCAGAACTCCTGGGTTCTATCCCGACTCCGTCTCTCTCCCGGCAGGTGGGGGAAGCGGGCGGCCCACGCCCGGGCGCAAGTGCTGTACTACGTGGCGGAGAACCTGGAGCTGCGGCGGGAGGAGGTGGCGTCCAGGCTGGGGGCGCTGACCGGGGCCCCCCCCAAGGAGGCACAGCGGGAGGTGGATCTGGCCCTAGAGCGCCTCTTCCACTGGGCGGCCTTCTGCGATAAATCCGGGGGCGCCGTGCAGGTGGGCCCCAGAGCACCCCCTTCGGCCACGGGGCAGGCGGGGAACACAAGGGGGCGGGGGTGGGGCGGGTTTGGAACTGGGGGTAGGGCGCAGTGGGGGGGCGGGGCTTGGGGAGGTGAGGGCTAGAGGGACGGGAACAGGGGGAGGGGCTGGGAGGGTGTAAGGTTGGGAGTGGACCCAGGAGGGGGTGGGACATGTGGGGTAGGAATGGGGGTGGGGGCTCTGCCCACAGGCTGAACAGAGCAGCAGGTGCTTGGGGGCGGGGTTTACTTTGTCGCTAGGGCTGGAAGTGGGGTAGGGGACCCCCCCCGAATCATTCCCCTGGCTCTGCCCCTCCCCCAGGAAACCCCCCTGCACGGCACCACCCTGCAGCTCCGCCAGCCCCTGGGCGTCGTGGGGGTCGCCTGCCCGGACGAGCGCCCCCTGCTCAGTTTCCTCAGTCTGCTGGCCCCCGCCGTGGCCCGGGGAAACGCCGTGGTGATGGTCCCCAGCTCACGCTACCCGCTGCCCGCCCTGGACCTCTGCCAGGTACCTGCCCCGGAGTCCGCTAGCCCCGCCCCCCGTGTGCCTCAGTTTCCCCATGCCAAAAAGGGAGGACATGGCTGTTGAGAGATGGAAAAGTAGCTACTGGGAACATATGAGCCATTGGACCCTGAGACCCTCTGCCTGGGGAGTGAACCCAGGAGTCCTGGCTCCCAGTCCCACTGCTCTAACCACTAGCCCCCGCTCCCCTCCCAGAGCCGAGAGCAGTAACCATAGCTCTGTTGGTGCTGGCTCCTGTCCCGCCCCTTCTGCGCTGCCCCGGCTGGGAGCGACCCCACACACCAATCCGGGCTTACGCTGCTTGAAACAGACCCATCCCCCCCACCTGCGATCGGGGTCCCCATGGGGCCGGGCGCTGCACAGACCCCTCCCCTCACCCGATCTCAAGCGAGGGTCCCCAAGGCGTTACCCCGATGCTTGTGCAGAGCCCTGCAGGGCTACGTTTGGACCCGCGTCCGATCCACAAACATGGTCCGCAGCTGTCCACCGATTTGCCGGGCTCTACGCACCTAGATCAAGACTGAGAAGGCCACGCTCAGGGCAGACTGCACGAAACAGGGGAGCCACCCCCAAAACCTGGTGGTTTACAACCAGTAATACGGGTTTCTGCAGGCCCCCGCTGGTTCACAAGAAGCCGAAACACAATCCCCCGTTAGGCATTTCCAGCCCGATTCACCGGCCACACAGCGGGTTTTTATAGTGAGAAGTTACTAAAAACCCAATTCCCCATGCACGAGGTTTTACTGATCCCAAAGGATGTGCCACCCCCCGGTCCATGTCACTTCACATCTCACCCAAACATCCCGCCGGCCCAACTAGCGAACGGGTTTATTTGGAAGACAACAGAAAAGCGGAGAGTTACTAATGGGGGGGAAAGAACCACGTAGGTTATGAGCGGGTTCACGTCCTTAAAGCAGTGTGTTGCAGTCTCCGGGCGGGCACACGCGTCTCTCTGGGACGCTCCCAACTGGCTAGAAGCCCAGGGGCGGTGCAGGTGGGGCGGCCGAGCCCTTGGAGACCCCAGGCCCCTGCCTGTGGCTTGTCCCCGGTCACAAGCCAGAGGTGGCCGGCTCGGGCCGGTGGTTTCTCTTTTCTCGCTGTCCCGGAATTTGAGCCCCGTGTGGGACAGCCCTGTTCTGTGTCTAGCCGTTCAATTTCCTCGTTACACTCATTGACATAAGGCGGAGGTCCCCAGAGTGTGGGGCGTACCCCCTGGTGGGGGGGACATGAACGCACATCCAGTGGGGGACAACAGCGGGGCCCGGGCCAGCCCGCTCACCTGGCCCCGGGGCTGAGTCTGGGGGCAAGCCCTGCTGCAGTTCCGCCCCCTGGCCACGGCCCCAGACCCCCCCCCCCCAGCCTTGGCCCCCTTACCCCTGCCCCCCCCCTGAGTCGCAGGCCCGGCTCTGGGGGGGCGTGGATATGGGTAAGGGGGGCCCACCCTCAAAAGTTTGGGGACCGGCATGAGCCAGTCGTTCATTAGAATCGGAATCGTTAAGTGAAGACAATGTCGGTCAAAGGAGTCTCACATCTTTGATCTTATGGCTGACGACAGTCACCTGCGTAATCTAGAGGCCATTAAGACATGAAAGGGACTTCGCACCTCCCGGCTCCTTTGATGGCTTTGGTAACCGGCTCCCAGGAGCTCGGTAACCACAGACACACACGCTCGGCATCGACGCTTCGATTCCTCTCGACACGAGGAAACGGGGTCGAAATTGTTCGGCGACTGCAGCGCATAGGTGGGGCCCTACCAAATTCCCGGCTCCTTTGGGTCCGTTTCACGGTCGTCGGATTTTTCGCAGCGTCTGTTTCACGGTTTCAGATCTTTCCATCTGAAATCTCGCGGTGTTGTCACCGGACGCGGGCGAGGGGGACACCCAAAAGAAGGTGGGGTGTCCGCAAGGCTATTTTGGGGGGAGTCACGGGATTGCCGCCCTTACTTCTGCCCTCAGAGATGGGCGTCTGGAGCCCAGAGCACATTAGGAGCACCCGCTCCTCTCTGGCCACCCAGCTCTGTGAAATCTGGTCTCCCCTACACCAGCCAGATGTCCCGGGGGGGTGAGATTTCACGATCCATGATGTCGGTAGGGCCCAAACATAGTCACCCTGCATGGAGCAGCTTTAACGCTTTCACACCCACTGGGCAGCACTGCAAAACGATGGGGAAACTGAGGCACGCACAGGGGACTCCTGCGAATACAGCAGAAGAGTCCTGCGCACAAAGTGCAGCTCCCGGCCTGCGTGACCTCAGGGGGCGGTGCAAGTGGAGCGTTTCCGTTCACTTCCTCGTTAAGGAGCCCGTTAATTGCCTTCCCGAGTCACTTGTTTCTGCTGCTAAGAGCTGGGAACAATTAATGCCGGCCCATGTGGACCCCGCTGGCCTGGCCCCAGGCACAGGCCATGTGTTCCCTTCGGTGGCTGCATCCGACCACGCGAATGTTTCTCGCTTCGGCCCATGGCGTCCGCCAGGGATTTGTCTGTGCGACCCTCCCCATCAGTTCTCTGGTTCTCTGTCCTGGCCTACGCAACCAGCTCCCCGAGACAGGAGAGAACCCAGGAGTCCTGGCTCCCAACTGCCCCCCCGCCCCCAGCTCTAAGCACTAGACCCCACTCCCCTCCCTGCACTGGGATAGAACCCAGGAGTCCTGGCTCCCCACCCCCGCTGGTTCCGGCAGCTAATAGGGCCCATCTGCTTCCTCCCCCACTCAGATCTTCGACACCTCGGACGTCCCCGGGGGGGTGGTGAATATTGTGACGGGGAATCGGGACCATCTGAGCCGGACGCTGGCCCAGCACCAGGATGTTCACGCCATGTGGTACTTCGGGTCTCCGCAGGTGAGAGCGATTCTGCCCCCACCGCCTGTCCCCTGTCACGGAGTCCCCGGGCGATGCTCTGGAACTGCTCCCCCCAAAGCCAGTCAGGACTTTGGGGAGCCTCCTCTCCCTCAGAGCAGACTGTTTTCAGGGCAAGAAGCTCACACGGCTTCACCTCCTGGGTCTCTCCCGGAGCATTCAGCATATGCCCCTCCGTGCGCTTCCCACAGCGAGTCCGCCCCAGCGGGGTCCTGGGGAAGCCAGAGAGTCCTGCACCCCCACTTCGCAGGCAGACGTGACTCTCAGCCAGCCAGTAACACAGAGGTTTATTAGATGACAGGGACATGGTCTAAAACAGCTTGTAGGTACAGCGGCGAACGGGACCCCTCCTCCGGGTCCATTCTGGGGCCCAGCGAGCCAGACACCCACGTCTGCCCTCACTCCTAGTCCCCAGGTAGCTCCAAACTGAAACCCCCTCCAGCCCCTCCTCTCGGGCCTTTGTCTCTTTCCCGGGCCAGGAGGTCACCTGATCTCTTTGTTCACCTTTAGCTATTTCCTTGCAGGGGGGAAGGGCCCCGGCCATTTGTTGCCAGGATACAGGGTGTCGGCCATTTATGCACACTGGAGACTTAAGAAATGCATAGGGGAAACTGAGGCACCCACACTGTATTCAGAGGAAACATTAAGAACAGTCCCACTTCGTCACATCCCCCTTCGGCCAGCCAGTCCCCGCCCTGGGGCCGGATGGGAGCCGGCGCCCCCCAGAGGGGAAAGGCCCCACCTCCCGCTTCCTCTTTTAACCCTTTCTCTCCTACAGGGCTCCCAATTTGTGGAATGGGCCTCGGCCGGTAACCTGAAGCGGACCTGGGTGAGCCACGGGGCCCCCCGGCGGTGGGAGGACCCCGCCCAGGGGGCAGGTGAGGAGTTTCTGTACCAGGCCACCCAGTGTAAGAACATCTGGATCCCCATGGGGGAGATCTTTGCCAACTGAAGCCGGGGGTCCCCACCCCGAACCACGCAGCCCGAGGGCTCTAATAAAAAGGCTTTGGTATTGTTTAACCCTGGTCCGTCTCCGGTTGCGGCCCGCGCGTCGCTGCCTGAGAAGGGAAACAGGCACGAGGCGGGGGACAGAGAACGAATGAGAGAGGGAGTCTTGGCTCCCAGCCCCCTGGTCTAACTGCTACACCCCACTCCCCTCCCAGACCTCAAGCCACTAGAACTCAGGACTCCTGGGTTCTCTCCCCAGCTCTGGGAAAGGAGTGGGGTCTAGTGGGTGAGAGTGTGTGGGCGGGGTGTAAATCACTGCCCCCTCCCCCCCCCCGGAAGGGCTGGGCCTGATGCCACAACACTGAGCGCCCTGGGGAGGGGGCAGAAACCTTGGACGGAAGAATCAGCCCCCAGGGCTGGGATAGGGTAGTTATAAAGCTCGAATTTTATTGTCTGTCATAATAATCGTGGTTTGCCAACCCACCTGCGTCTTACAGGCTTGGCACATACCCAGGCCTCGTGCTTCTTCCCCGCTCCCCTCCCAGAGCGGGGAGAGAACCCAGGAGTCCTGGCGCCCAGCCCCCGGCCTAACCACTAGACCCCACTCCCCTCCCAGAGGGGGAGAGAACCCAGGAGTCCTGGCTCCCAGCCCCCCTGCTCTAACCACTAGACTCCACTCCCCTCCCAGAGCGGGGAGAAAACCCAGGAGTCCTGGCTCCCTGCCCCCTGCTCTAACCACTAGACCCCACTCCCCTCCCAGAGGGGGAGAGAACCCAGGAGTCCTGGCTCCCAGCCCCCCCTGCTCTAACCACTAGACCCCACTCCCCTCCCAGAGCAGGGAGAGAACCCAGGAGTCCTGGCTCCCAGCCCCCGGCTCTAAGTGGGCTACAGTCTAGACCAGGGGTGGCCAACCTGAGCCGGAGAAGGAGCCAGAATTTACCATTGTATATTGCCAAAGAGCCACAGTGATACGGCAGCCGCCCCCCATCAGCTCCCCCCCCCCGGCTCCTCGCCAAGTCCTGGCGGGTGGATCCCACTGGCAGCCTGTGGCCACCGGCTGAGCTCTTCTAGCCAGTCGTACCACTGCGCAGCGGGGAGAGATCGGCGTCAATCCCGATCCACTCAGGGAGGAAGGCGGCCTCAGGTTTGAAGATCTTGAGGAAGGGGGAGTCGGGGAGGGTGTAGTTGGCCAAGTAGATGGTCTCCCCCCCAGCCAGGTAACCGGCCCAGATGCCGAAGGTCCCGATGGTCATGATCGTGTGGTTGCAATGGACCAAGAGAGCAAAGTCCCTCCCCGGCGACGACTCCTTCCCGTCCCCCGAGAAATACACGTCCCCCCGCGAGGCGTTGATGTTCTCCCGGCACCACTCCATCCCGTTGCTGGTCACCACAAAGACCGGCTCCTGGTACTTGGCCCGGAAGTAGCCCATGGCCTTCTCCAGGTAGGCCTGGTCCGCCAGCACCCCCTTCCAGTGCTCGGCCATCTCCTGGATGTAATCCCCCCTCCGGACGTGGACGCCCACGTAGGTCACGTTCCGGCGCTGCCCACGCAACCCGGCCAGGTACCGGTTGGCCTCCTCCTTGACGTGGTCGTGGAAGGAGAATTCCTGGAGGATCTCCTGCCGGAGGTGGTGGTAGAAGGTCCAGGAGCAGGGGTAGCCCGTCAGCCGGACGTATTTCCCCTCGATGTGCCCGTACTCCTCCGACATCCAGTCTTGGAGCTCATAGTCCTTCCACGGGACGCTCCGGACCATGTCGCCGGGGACCACGGGCAGGGTGATGCGGAAGAGCGGCGCCAGCTGCCAGTGCATCTCCGGGAGGATGTAGGCCTGGCGCCCGTTCATCTTGGCCAGGGCGTAGAGGGTGGCGTATTCCCCCATCTGGTTCCCCAGGCGCCCGGCGGAGTTCACGGTCCACATGCCCCGCTCTGTTGGGGGGGTTGTGGCGGGAGGCGTGGCTGGGGACCCCTTCATTGTATTCGGGGAGGGGAGCCTCTGCCATGCGGAGGGGAACCGGCTGTTTACGTGGATGAGGAAGGAGAAGGTCATGATGGCCAGCAGGCAGACGGTCACCTTGAGGAGCGTCCGGAAGGGGACCCAGGAGCCCGGGGCAGTCATGGCTCCCAGCGATGATGAGGGAAGGAGATCCCAGCCTGGGGGAGGGGCGTGAATAGAAGGGAAAGTGTGGGGGGGGAACAGGGGAGGGAGGAAAGGGGGGGGATGGATAGGCGGGTGGTTAGAGGAGAAGGGGGAGGGGCTCTTCCTGGCCCAGGTACCTCTGTTCCCAAAAGGCCTCCGGCTGCCAGCAGAGCCCCGCCCCTGAGCTGCCCCGCCCCCACGCCAGCCGAGGGGCCGGTGACCCCAGCTCCAGCAGGACGCGTGTTGTTGGGGGGAGCAGAGCCACTGCTTGATCCCGGATCGGTCCCTTCAGCTACAACCCAACCCAGGGGCAGGCGAGAACAGTCAGAGCAACAGTGTTTTCACCCCCTCCCCCCCGCCAGCTCTGCTGGTGCCCCTCCGGCCTGATCCGCAGCCCCCCCTGCTGAGAGAGAACCCAGGAGTCCTGGCTCCCGGCCCCCCCTGCTCTAACCACTAGACCCCACTCCCTTCCCAGAGCCAGGGAGAGAACCCAGGAGTCCTGGTGAGCTGTGGTGGGGAAGTGGGGGTCAATGGGGCAGAAGGGGGCTGTCATGGTCACAGAGCACACTGACTGCCCAGGGGAGGGTGCCCCCTACCGAGCCCCCTGCCCCACTCCTTACAACCCAGAGCCCCCTGGGACCGGGTGGGGGGGGGGGACGACAACAACGTCCTCTGGTTACCTAGAATCGCTGAGTTTTACCCCTTGGCCCCCGCCCAGAAACTCAGCAGTTGGGGGGGGGCTCAGCCGGTACCCACAGGGTATCAGACTGGGGGAGGGGCACAGAGAGATGTGGCGTGGGGGGAATGGAAGGGTGGGGGGAGGGGATGGAGGGGGAAGGGAAATGGGGGAGGGGATGCAGGGAGGGTGGAGATGGAGGGGGAGGTGAGGAGGAAATGGGGGAGGGGACGCAGGGAGGGGGAAATGGAGGCAGAAGAGGAGGGAGGAAGTAGTCCCCAGCAGAGGAGTGCGGCGCAGGGTGGGAGGTTTCCGAGCTGACAGGCAGGACAGGAGCGAAGCCGGGTTGGGCCGGGCCGGGCCGGGGAGTCTGGGGTCCGAAGGGATCTGGGGGCCGAGCTGGGGTGACGCCCCCCTGCCCTCTCCCCTGGGCCTGCGGCCAACGTCCCAGCCCTGGGTCTCTGGGCCCAGCTGCACCAGGCCTGTCGCCACCCCCGGACGGACGGTTTGGGGAAGTCGAGCCAGGCCAGCGTCAGCACCCCACGCCCCGGTCCCACAGCACTCAGAGCAGGGGGGGATGGGAGCCAGGACTCCTGGGTTCTCACCCCGGCTCTGGCAATGGAGCATCTCCCCAACTCCCCTTCAAAGCTGCCGGGCTCCAACCCTCCTCCCCCAGCTCTCGGGGCCCCGTCCCCACCCTCCCCCTGCCCCCGTCTCTGTTCCCCGGGTCAGGTCGCCCGCTGCCGTGCGAGCGAGCTGCTCTGCAGGGGTGACATCCTGCCACAGTTTCCTGAACCAGCGCCCGGGCCGGAGCTCGACGTGAGGAAGTGTCACCGCCGGTAGGGGAGGCGTTACTCACCCCCATTCG
The DNA here is from genome assembly GCF_011386835.1 of Chrysemys picta bellii. Taxonomy (NCBI): domain Eukaryota; kingdom Metazoa; phylum Chordata; order Testudines; family Emydidae; genus Chrysemys; species Chrysemys picta. The sequence continues at coordinate 23,476,657 of NC_088807.1, forward strand.
CCCGGGGGGGTGTTTCTTGATGCTTTTCGCAGCCCCGCTCAGCGCAGACAGGGGGCGTCCCTCGTCCCAACCTGCTCCTGGCACTTCCAGGTCCCCCGACCCTGAGTCGCACACGTGGCGACGCCCGGCTGACGCGTTTCCTGTCTACAGCTGGCTTCCTCCGCCGGCTCCGGCGCGCCGGCTGCAGCCATTGGCCTCTCTCGGGCAAGTGGAGCTGGGATGTCTCTGGCCGTAAAGAAGGGACCAAAAGATGCCTCGTTATCTCTGGGCTCGCGCCGCTTCACGGCCGGGGTTCGGGCCCCAGGTCCTGCCCCGGGCCCAGAGCTCCAGACTGGCTAGCACTGCTGGCAGGGCTGGCCCCTGGGGGCGCTGGGCTGCGCGGAGCGGGGGGCTCAGCAGGGGGCGCTCTCCCCTGGGCACCAGAGCTGGGCTTTAGCGACTGGGGTGGGGGCAGGTCCTGTCCCTCTGACCCCATGACCTGAGCTGCCTGGTTCTCAACTCTCTCTGACCACAGGCCTCTCTCTGCCCCTACCTGGTGCTTACAAAGGGTCAGAGAAAACAGAAAACCAGGAATGACAGATCGGATTTGTCTAAGGGTTCGTCTACAGAACGAAATTAATTCCAACTTATTCGATTCGAATTTTCGGAAGAGATTTGATACATTCGGGGTTGTGTCCCCCCCCACTAAAGCGCGTGAATTCGGCGGAGTGAGTCCACAGCACCGAGGCTAGCATCGAAGGGCGGAGCGGTGCAGTGTGGGAAGCTATCCCACCGTTCCCGCAGTCCCCGCCGCCCATTGGAATTCTGGGTTAAGCTCCCGGTGCTTGATGGGGCAAAAACATTCTCGCGGGTGTTTCTGGGTGTGTGTCGTCACTCGCTCTTCCCTCCATGAAAGCTACAGCAGACGCCAGGTGCTACCGCCTGTCTCCTGGTACTAAGAAAGACGGGAGGACCTGCGAGGTGGATTCACTCTACTCTTTTATCTAACCATTTCCCACCTTTTCTCGGCTACCGTGAACCGAACAGCACAGCTTCCGCCGCAAACTCTGCTCTCCCGCTCTTGCATCGCTAGCTAATTTCTCCATGTTGGAAGAGAGGAGTCTAAGGGGGGATATGATAGAGGTCTATAAAATCATGAGTGATGTAGAGAAAGTGAATAAGGAAAAGTTATTTACTTGTTCCCATAATACAAGAATTAGGGGCCACCAAATGAAATTAATGGGCAGCAGGTTTAAAACAAATAAAAGGAAGTTCTTCTTCACACAGCACCCATTTAACCTGTGGAACTCCTTGCCTGAGGAGGTTGTGAAGGCTAGGACTATAACAGCGTTTAAAAGAGAACTGGATAAATTCACGGAGGTTAAGTCCGTTAATGGCTATTAGCCAGGCTGGGTAAGGAATGGTGTCCCTAGCCTCTGTTTGTCAGAGGGTGGAGATGGATGGCAGGAGAGAGATCACTTGATCATTGCCTGTTGGGTTCATTCCCTGTGGGACACCTGGCATTGGCCACTGTTGGTAGACAGGACACTGGGCTAGATGGACTTTTGGTCTGACCCGGTATGGCCGTTCTTATGTTCTTATGTTGTCTGTCCTGGGCTCCCGTGGAAGTTACAGAAGGCAACAATTCCCCGCCGTTTTTCAGCCATTGTGAACTGAGCCGCACAGCTTCCGCCGCAAACTCTGCTCTCCCGCTCTTGCAGCTCTAGCGAGCTTCCTGCCTCCGTGAAAGCTACAGAAGACAACCATTTCCCGTCTTTTATCGGCCATCTTGAACCGAACAGCTCTCCTCCGTTTCACGCCCTTTTTCCAGGATTAGCCATGCAGGGGCCATAGCGCGGCAAGCATGGAGCCCGCTGCAGTTTTGACCATTGTAAATACCTCGCGCGTTATCCAGCAGTATGTGCAGTACCTGCAAAACCGAGCGAGGAAGCGACGACAGCGCGATGACTATACTGATGAGGACATGGACACAGACGTTCCTAGAAGCACGGCATGTGGCAACTGGGAGATCATGGTGTTAATGGGGCAGGTTCATGCCGTGGAACGCCGATTCTCAGCCCGGGAAACAAGCACAGACTGGTGGGACCGCATAGTGTGGCAGGTCTGGGATGATTCCCAGTGGCTGCGAAACTTTCGTAGGGCCACTTTCATGTAACTTTGTGACTTGCTGTCCCCTGCCCTGAAGCACAAAGACACCAAAATGAGAGCAGCCCTCACAGTTGAGAAGCGAGTGGCCATAGCCCTGTGGAAGCTTGCAACGCCCGACAGTTACGGGTCAGTCGGGAATCAGTTTGGAGTGGGCAAATCTACTGTAGGGACTGCTGTGATCCAGGTAGCCAACGCAATCACTGAGGTGCTGTTATCCAGGGTAGGGACTCTGGGAAAGGTGCGGTCCATTGTGGATGGCTTTAATGCGCTGGGGTTCCCTAACTGCGGCGGGGTGATAGACGGAACGCATATCCCTATCTTGGCCCCAGCACACCGGGGCGGCCAGTACGTAAACCACAAGAGGTACTTTTCCATGGTGCTGCAAGCACTGTTGGATCACAAGGGACGTTTCGCCGACATCAACGTGGGATAGCCGGGAAAGGTGCATGATGCTCGCATCTTCAGGAACTCTGGTCTGTTTGAACAGCTGCAGGAAAGGACTTACTTCCCAGAACAGAAAATTACTGTTGGGGATGTTGAAATGCCTATAAAAAGAACCGGAGTACTTGTGGCACCTTGTAATTTTCCACTACATGCATCCGATGAAGTAGGCTGTAGCCCACGAAAGCTTATGCTCAAATAAATTTGTTAGTCTCTAACCTGCCACAAGTACTCCTGTTCTTTTTGCGGATACAGACTAACACAGCTGCTACTCTGAAATGCCTATAGTTATCCTTGGGGACCCAGCTTACCCCTTAATGCCATGGCTCATGACGCCATACACAGACATCCTGGACAGTAGTAAGGAGCAGTTCAACTATAGGCTGAGCAAATGCAGAATGGTGGTTGAATGTGCTTTTGGACGTTTGAAAGCGCGCTGGCGCAGTTTACTGACTCGGTTGGATCTCAGCACAACCAATATTCCAATTGTAATTGCTGCTTGTTGTGTGCTCCACAATATCTGTGAGAGTAACGGGGAGACGTTTATGGCTGGGTGACCTGGTTTAGAGGGGAAGTGGAGGCAGCTATAAAAAAGAACAAATTGAAAGTGAGGGGAAATTGATAGTAACGAAAATCAATCAGAAGCGAAGAATTGTAGAAAACTGATAAGGGAAGCTACCGGACACAAGGAGAACTGTATGGCTACCAGACTTAAGGACAATAAGGAGCTTTTTAAAGTATCTTAGGAACAAAAAGAACCCTTCCAATGGTGTTGGTCCATTACTAGATGGAAATGGCAGAACTATCACTAAAAATGAAGAAAGGCAATAATATTTCTGTTCTGTATCTGGGGGGAAAAGCAGCTGATGCAGTCTCATCAGATGGTGATGCCGTCATGGACTCACCGCTCGTGCCCACTCTTGGCCCCGTGCGGTCCATGGGGGGGTGCCCCTTTCAGTGAGACAGCCCTTCTCGGGGGTCCACTCTCTCCCGGGGTCAGGCCCCTCCACCTCCTGGAGCCGCACCTCTCTGAGCCTTAGCACGTCTGTCTCTGCCGTGGGCCCCCTCAGGGAGTCCACTCGCTCTGGACCCCCAGGGCCTCCATCCCCCTGAAGGAGACAATACGCACACACACACACACACACCCTGTTCTTTAGACCGGAGCAACTCTCAGCCAGCGTAAAACAGGAGGATTTATTGAGCATTGAACACAGCACAGGAAACTCTCAGGGCCTCAGGCCTGGCCTCCCTCAGCCCAGCACATCCCAGTCTCCCTGCATTCAGGTGGGCTCCGCCTACTCCCCCTCTCCAGCCCAGAGCCCCCCTGCTTCCCAGCTGGGCATCTGATACCCCCGGCCCCAAGCCCCGCCTCTGTCCATTGTCTTCTCTCCACGTAACCAGGGTTGCCTGGGCCTCCTCTCTCCTCTTCCGTCCTCTGGCCCCTCTGGCTGGAACCGGCTGGTCAGGTCACCGGGGTCCTCTCTCTGCAGCCCATTGTCCTCCCACTGGCCAGAACCGGCTGCAACTCCTGAGCTGGGTCTCCGGGTCGTCAGGTCACCAGTCGTTACTCGTTAAACCAGTAACACCCAGGGACACTGAGTCCCACCCCCTCGGCGTGCAAACCATTGGAAAAGCTCTGAGCACCTCCCGGCACATTGGAAAGTTGGCGCCTGTCGCCCCAGCCCTGGAGTCGGTGTCTAGACAAGGAGCCGCCTATTAACCTCTGAAGAGCTGCAGGTGGCTCCGGAGCCCCGGTCTGGACCAATCTTGTACATACTTGGTGCTTTAGAAGGGCCAATTTCACAAAGCTGCAGAGAATGATGAACCTCTGCTCTAACCACTAGACCCCACTTCGCTCCCAGAGCCGGGGATAAAGCCAGGAGTCCTGGCTCCCAGCCCCCCCCCCCCCCCCGCTCTAACCACTAGACCCCACTCCGCTCCCAGAGCCGGGGATAAAGCCAGGAGTCCTGGCTCCCAGCCCCCCCCGCTCTAACCACTAGACCCCACTCCGCTCCCAGAGCCGGGGATAAAGCCAGGAGTCCTGGCTCCCAGCCCTCCCCGCTCTAACCACTAGATCCCACTTCCATCCGCTCTAACCTCCCAGACCCGGTGACACCACACTCCGTATTCTTCATAGAACGTGTGTAACAATATAATTATAGCATCACTGTGACCTATTTTGTGCAAGACGAGGCATGTGAGGTATCAATAGAAAGGTGACGATTGGCTGAATGTGATTATGGTATTGGTGTGAACGTACCAGGCCTGAACATCAGGAATATCGACGCTGGACCAATGACCAGTGGGTTTCCCCCGGGGAACGCCCAGCAGACAGCAGCCATCAGTCCGGCTGGGCCGTTGGGAAGAACAATACGTCCTTGAAGATGCTCCTCTCCCACCTGCCTGGGATGGGACAAAGCGTCTCTGTCTCCTGGCTGCTTTGATCACGTGATCCCGGCCCCTGGTTCCGGACTCCATGATGGAATACCAGGAGGGGCGGGGGACGACACTGGAAAAAAGGATTCCCCCCCCACACACCCCATGTGTCAATCCTATGTAAGGCAGGGGAGTGAGTTAATCTTGGTTCATTCGTCACTGAATCCCCACCCAGGCTGACTGCTGAGAACATCTAAGAAACAAAGACCAAGGTGGAGCGGAGGTCTGAGCCCAGGCTGGGAAAGGTGTCGGGCCTGTGACAGGAATACCTGGAGTTTTAAGCTGCAAGGAAGAGCAGTTTGCCTTCAAGAACCTCTGCAATCTGTCGAAGGCAACATTTCGGGGGAGAAATTCCTGCTTGTAACAATTTCTTCAGTTCTGTTTCTGTGTTGGTTTTATTTGCTACGTGATCTGCTTCCCTCTGTTGGCCAACCCTTATCATCACTTAAAATCTATCCTGTGTCGTTAATACGCTTGTTTTTGCTTTTCCCTAAAACCAGCTTATGGAATTCATAAGTGGGGTGTGTGTGTGTGTGGGGGGCGAAACGCTGTGCAGATCTTCCTCCCCATTGCGGGAGGGGGCGAATTTCAGGAGCTTGCGCTGTGCAGGCCTCCGTGCAACACAATTTGGGGTTTGCACCCCAGAGCGGGTGAGCACTGGAGTGCTGGGCTATTCCCTAGCTGAAGCCTTCCCACGCAGAGCTGATCCCCGTGTCTGTCTTTCTGCGGCTGGGCGTGTCCCTACCTGCGTGGGCTGGAGGAGGCTTGAGGGCCTGGCTTAGCAGGACAGGGTGAGGGAGCCCAGGCTGGTGGAACAGGCGGGCTCAGTGGTACCCCAGTACATCACGTGGCACCCCGCAGTGGGGGAGGCGACTCGTCACAGACCCCACTCACCTCCCGGAGCTGGACGCGAACCCAGGAGTCCTGGCTCCCAGCCCCCACTCCCCTCCGCTCTAACCATTCAACAGACGGAGACGGTCCATCACTCTGGAGACTCCTATGAGAAGTTGTCCGATGTAGGTCATTGGCTGCTCCGTGTGGGGCTCTGAATCCCGCCAGCCCAGCTCCAATCGCCCCCGATCTCCCCAGCGCAGCCCGCACCAGCCGAGGGGCCCAGGTGCCCAGTCCTCAGCCGACCAGCCAGGTCCTGGTGAGTGGATCCCACTGGCAGCCTGTGGCTGATTTAGCCAGAATTCCCGCTCCGCAGTGGGGAGAGATCGGCGTCAATCCCGATCCACTCGCGCAGGAAGGCGGCCGCAGGTTTGAAGAGCCGGAGGAAGGGGGAATCGGGGAGGGTGTAGTTGGCCAAGTAGATGGTCTCCCCACCGACCAGGTAACCGGCCCAGATGCCGAAGGTCCCGATGGTCATGATCGTGTGGTTGCAATGGGCCAAGAGAGCGAAGTCCCTCCCTGGTGACGACTCCTTCCCATCCCCCGAGAAATACACGTCCCCCCGCGAGGCGTCGATGTTCTCCCGGCACCACTCCATCCCGTTGCTGGTCACCACAAAGACTGGCTCCTGGTACTTGTCCCGGAAGTAGCCCATGGCCTTCTCCAGGTAGGCCTTGTCCGCCACCACCCCCTTCCAGACCTGGGGCATCACCCAGACGTAGTCCCCCCTTCGGACATGCACGCCCACGTAGGTCACATTCCGGTGCTGCCCGCGCAGCCCGGCCAGGTACCGGTTGGCCTCCTCCTTGACGTGGTCGTGGAAGGAGAATTCCTGGAGGATCTCCTGCCGGAGGTGGTGGTAGAAGGTCCAGGAGCAGGGGTAGCCCGTCAGCCGGACGTATTTCCCCTCGATGTGCCTGTACTCCTCTGACATCCAGTCGTGGAGCTCATAGTCCTTCCACGGGACGCTCCGGACCATGTCGCCGGGGATCACGGGCAGGGTGATGCGGAAGAGCGGCGCCAGCTGTTGGTGCATCTCCGGGAGGATGTAGGCCTGTCGCCCGTTCATCTTGGCCAGGGCGTAGAGGGTGGCGTATTCCCCCATCTGGTTCCCCAGGCGCCCGGCGGAGTTCACGGTCCACATGCCCCGCTCTGTTGGGGGCGTTGTGGTGGGGGATGTGGCTGGGGACCCCTTCGTTGTGTTCGGGGAGGGGAGCCCCTGCTTTGTGGAGGGGAACCGGCTGCTTACGTGGATGAGGAAGGAGAAGGTCATGATGGCCAGCAGGTAGAGGGTCAGCTTGAGGAGCGTCCAGAAGGGGACCCAGGAGCCCGGGGCAGTCATGACTCCCAGCGATGATGAGGGAAGGAGATCCCAGCCTGGGGGAGGGGGGTGAATAGAAGGGAAAGTGTGTGGGGGGGAACAGGGGAGGGAGGAAAGGGGGGGGGATGGATAGGCGGGTGGTTAGAGGAGAAGGGGGAGGGGCTCTTCCTGGCCCAGGTACCTCTGTTCCCAAAAGGCCTCCGGCTGCCAGCACAGCACCGCCCCCATGCTGCCCCCCCCAGCCCAGCCGAGGGGCCGGTGACCCCAGCTCCAGCAGGACGCGTGTTGTTGGGGGGAGCAGAGCCACTGCTTGATCCCGGATCGGCCCCTTCAGCCGCAATCCAGCCCAGGGGCAGGCGAGAACAGTCAGAGCAACAGTGTTTCCACCCCCTCCCCCCCGCCAGCTCTGCTGGTGCCCCTCCGGCCTGATCCGCAGCCTCCCCTGCTGAGAGAGAACCCAGGAGTCCTGGCTCCCTGCCCCCCCTGCTCTAACCACTAGACCCCACTCCCTTCCCAGAGCCAGGGAGAGAACCCAGGAGTCCTGGCTCCCCGCCCCCCCTGCTCTAACCACTAGACCCCACTCCCTTCCCAGAGCCAGGGAGAGAACCCAGGAGTCCTGGTGAGCTGTGGTGGGGAAGTGGGGGTCACTGGGGCAGAAGGGGGCTGTCATGGTCACAGAGCACACTGACTGCCAGGGGAGGGTGCCCCCTACCGAGCCCCCTGCCCCACTCCCTGCAACCCAGCGCCCCCTGGGGCCGGGTGGAGGGGGGGACGACAACGACGTCCTCTGGTTACCTAGAATCGCTGAGTTTTAACCCTTGGCCCCTGCCCAGAACCTCAACAGCGTGGGGGGGGCTCAGCCGGTACCCACGGGGTATCAGACTGGGGGAGGGGCACAGAGAGATGTGGCGTCGGGGGAATGGAAGGGTGGGGGGAGGGGATGGAGGGGGAAGGGAAATGGGGGAGGGGATGCAGGGAGGGTGGAGATGGAGGGGGAGGTGAGGAGGAAATGGGGGAGGGGACGCAGGGAGGGGGAAATGGAGGCAGAAGAGGAGGGAGGAAGTAGCCCCCAGCGGAGGAGTGCGGCGCAGGGTGGGAGGTTTCCGAGCCGAGGGGCAGGACAGGAGCGAAGCCGGGTTGGGCCAGGCCGGGCCGGGGAGTCTGGGGTCTGGAGGGATCTGGGGGCCGAGCCGGGGTGACACCCCCTGCCCTCCCCCCTGGGCCTGCGGCCGAGGTCCCAGCCCTGGGTCTCTGGGCCCAGCTGCACCAGGCCTGTTGCCACCCCCGGACGGACGGTTTGGGGAAGTCGAGCCAGGCCAGCGTCAGCACCCCACGCCCCGGTCCCACAGCACTCAGAGCAGGGGGGGCTGGGAGCCAGGACTCCTGGGTTCTCACCCCGGCTCTGGCAATGGAGCATCTCCCCAACTCCCCTTCAAAGCTGCCGGGCTCCAACCCTCCTCCCCCAGCTCTCGGGGCCCCGTCCCCATCCTCCCCCCGCCCCCGTCTCTGTTCCCCGGGTCAGGTCGCCCGCTGCCGTGCGAGCGAGCTGCTCTGCAGGGGTGACATCCTGCCACAGCTTCCTGAGCCAGCGCCCGGGCCGGAGCTAGACGTGAGGAAGCGTCACCACTGGGGTGAGGGGGGGAGGGTGTTACTCACCCCCATTTGCCCGGGGGGACCAGTTCTTGCTGCTTTGCATGGCCCCGCTCAGTGCACACAGGGGGCGTCCCGCGTCCCCTCGGGCTCCTGGCACCTCTGAGCCCCCCGACATTCAGCCCCTGAGCCGCACAAGCGGGGACGCCCGGCTGACGCGTTTCCTGTCTACAGCTGGCTTCCTCCTGCCAGGTCTGGCTGCAGCCATTGGCCGCTCTCGGGCGAGTGCAACTGGCACGTGTCTGCCTGCAAAGGCGGGACCAAAAGATGCATCAGGACCTCTGGGCTTGCGCAGCTTCACGGCCGGGCTTCGGGTCCCAGGTCCTGCCCCGGGCCCAGAGTTCCAGCCTCGCTAGCACTGCTGGCAGGGCTGGCCCCAGGGGGCGCTGGGCTGCGGGGAGCAGGGGGGTCAGCAGGGGGCGCTCTCCCCTGGCCACCAGGGCTGGGCTTTAGGGACCTGGGGGGGGGGTGGGTCCTGTCCCTTTGACCCCATGACCTGAGCTGCCTGGTTCTCAGCCCTCCCTGACCACAGGCTTCTCTCTGCCCCTACCTGGTGCTTTAAAAGGGTCAGAGAAAACAGAAAAACAGGAATGACAAATTGAATTTGTCTACACTTTCTTAGATCCCCAAAAACCAGGCCGTACTGGTTACAAACCGACCTGGTTTAGAAGGGAAGTGGAGGCAGCTATAAAAAAGAACAAATTGGAAGTGAGGGGAAACTGATAGTAATGGATATCAATCAGAAGCGAAGAATTGTAGAAAATTGATAAGGGAAGCTGCCGGACACAAGGAGAACTGTATGGCTACCAGAGTTAAGGACAGTAAGGAGTTTTTAAAGTATCGTAGGAGCAAAAAGAATCCTTCCAATGGTGTTGGTCCATTACTAGATGGAAATGGCAGAATGATCACTAAAAATGAAGAAAGGCAATAAATATTTCTGTTCTGTATCTGGGGGGAAAAGCAGCTGATGCAGTCTCGTCAGATGGTGATACCGTCACGGACTCACAGCTCGTGCCCACTCTTGGCCCCGTGTGGTCCGTGGAGGGGGGGGGGGCTTTCAGTGAGACAGCCCTTCTTGGGGGTCCACTCTCGGGGTTAAGCCCCTCTACCTCCTGGAGCCGCACCACTCTGAGCCTTAGTACATCTGTCTCTCGCCTTGGGCCCTCTCAGGGAGTCCCCTCGCTCTGGCCCCCCAAAGCCTCCACCCCCCCGAAGGGGTTGATGCAACCCTGTTCTCTAGTCCCGAGCGACTCTCAGCCAGCGTAACAAAGGAGGGTTTATTGAGCGTTGAACCCAGCACAGGAAACTCTCAGGGCCTCAGGCCTGGCCTCCCTCAGCCCAGCACATCCCAGTCTCTCTGCATCCAGGTGGGCTCTGCCTGCTCCCCCTCTCCAGCCCAGAGCCCCCCTCCCCCCTGCTTCCCAGCTGGACATCTGATACCCCCGGCCCCAAACCCTCCTCTGTTCATTGTCTTCTCTCCACGTAACCAGGGTTGTCTGGGCCTCCTCTCCCCTCTTCCGTCCTCTGGCTGGAACCGGCTGGTCCGGTCACCGGGGTCCTGTCCCTGCAGCCCATTGTCCTCCCACTGGCCACAACCGGCTGCGACTCCTGAGCTGGGCCTCCCGGTCACCTGGTCACTAGTCACTGGGGTGTCCATTCTCCAGGCCAGTGGCTGGGGTCCCAAGTTCCCTCTCCGGTCCTCTGTAACCACAAACTCCCTCTCCGCTCACCTCGTTAAACCAGTAACACCCAGGGACACTGAGTCCCACCGCCTCTGCATGCCAACCATTGGACAACCAAGGAAAAAACAAGAAAATCCCCCACTTCGTCACATCTGCGAACCCTCTTTCCATGCCACGCGTACCGCTGGGGGAGTCAAACAGCTGCTACCAACGTCAGACTTTGTTAAATCAGCAGAAGACAGTTTGGAGCCCTGGGGCAATTCCGGATACCTGAAGAAAAGCGAACGTTGGGCCAAGATTTAGACAGGGTCAGCAGGCCGACCCCAGAGGCCCATTCCACAATTATAGGTGTCTTAGCCGGACATCCATCCCGGGCAAGTTAATGGAGCAGCTGCTACGGGACTCGCTTAATAAAGCCCTAAAGGCGTGTAACGTAATTAACGCCGCGCAGTTTGGGTTTATGGAGAATAGGGCCTCTCAAACTAACGCGGTAGCGTTTTTTGAGGAGAGGACAGGTTTGGGTGATGACCTGGGGGCGGGGGGAGTGACGCCAAGCCCGGGTCCAGGACACAGAGCCACGGGGGTCGCTGGGGGCAAGCGACCAGCCTGTGTTTTCATATGGCTCCGTGTCAGCATGTCCGTCCGGGACCCAGAGAACGCCGGTCACTCGCACAGGCTGGGAGTCGCTCTCCTGGGCAGCCGGGAAAGATTTGGGGTCGTGGTGGGGACCCAGCCGCACCTGAGCTCCCCGGGCGTCGCTGGGGCCGATGGGCTAACGGGATCTTTGGACACATCAACCGGGGATCCCAGAGTGGGAGCAGAGAGGTGGTTCGGCCTCTGGATCCGGCCTGGGGGCGGATCCTGCGCCCAGCTCTGGTGCCCGCAGTTCCAGGAGGATGTGGCGAAATGGCAGAGGGGCCGGAGAAGAGCCGGGGGGTTGAGTGAAGAGTTAGAAAACCTGCCAGAGGGCGAGAGACGCCAGGAACTCCAGCTGTATCGCTGAGCAGAGACGGCTCAGGGTGGACTCGATCACTGGCTCTAAGGACCGACGTGGGGAACGGGCTCCTCAGGCGAGCAGAGGAAGGTTGAACCCGGCCCCACGGCTGGAGGGTGGAGGGAGACAGATTGGTGGCAGCCGGCGCACGTTTTTGCCAGAGGAATTAACCATTTGTGATGTTATTGACATGAACGGTGACCGTATAGATCATGGTTGCAACCAAAGTCCTATAGTTGCACCAAATCTGGTACAAAGGAGGTCAAGTAAGGTGTCTATGAAAAGGTTGTCGTTTGCTGGTTATGATTATGCTGTCTGTAGGTGTGCATCATTTCTGTATTTGAAGTTATGAGTATTCGCTATGTACGTCTATCTCAATGTGTTTGATTCAAAGTAGCAGCAGTGAAGAATATCAAGACACACTTAACTGACAATGGCCCTTGGGAGACTCCAATCCGCATCTGAGGAGCTTTCATGGGAACATTTGTTTGTCACAGACTCACAGGTCGGGCCCACTCTTGGCCCCGTGCCGTCCGTGGGGGGTGCCCCTTTCAGTGAGACAGCCCTTCTCGGGGGTCCACTCTCGGGGTTAAGCCCCTCTACCTCCTGGAGCCGCACCTCTCTGAGCCTTAGCACGTCTGTCTCTCGCCGTGGGCCCCCTCAGGGAGTCCCCTCGCTCTGGACCCCCGGGGCCTCCACCCCCCGAAGGGGGTGATGCAACCCTGTTCTCTAGCCTGGGGCGACTCTCAGCCAGCGTAAAACAGGAGGGTTTATTGAGCGTTGAACCCAGCACAGGAAACTCTCAGGGCCTCAGGCCTGGCCTCCCTCAGCCCGGCACATCCCAGTCTCCCCTGCATCCAGGTGGGCTCTGCCTGTCCGCGACAACGTTCAAGGTAGCATGTGAGCAATGGTTGCTCTACCTGTAAAGAACTGCGACATGCATGGACATGTGACTCGCCCATGTGACTCCAAACTCCATCTTACGGCTGTGATTTTCCACAGTAAGAACAAAGGGGGGGGGGGGTGTCCTTCCACATGGCAGAGGATATAAAAGGCCCTGGAATTTCCTCTGTCTTGTTTTCCTTCCTGCTTCTGACCTCCGGAGGAACTTTGCTACAAACTGAAGCTCTGAACGACCCATCCAAGCTGGGATGTTTGTACTCCAGAGACTCGATTGGTTTAAAGCAGCGGTTATCCCGTCAAGCCTGAAACGGGCTTGAACGAAGAACTTTGCAATTGTTGGATGTTTTTGATTCCATTTAACCAATTTTAACTCTCATCTATGTTTTCTTTCTTTTTATGAATGCTTTTCGAGTCTGAAGGACTGGCAACAGCGTGATTTGTGGGTAAGATCTGACTTGTATATTGACCCGGTCTGGGTCCTTTGGGATCAGGAGAAATGTTTTTATTTTAACTGGGCTGTTGGTTTTCATTCGTCCCCATAAGGAGCGGGGCTGGTGGTGATACAAGGGAACTGGAGTGTCTGAGGGAATTGCTTGTGTGACTTGTGGTTAATCAGTGGGCTGGGACTGAAGTCCTCTCTCTCGGGTTTGTTTTGCCTTAATAGGAAAGGAACTCAAAGCTGCCCTGCTCTAAGCAATTTGACCTGAATTTCATAGAATATCAGGATTGGAAGGGACTTCAGGAGGTCATCTAGTCCAACCCTCTGCCCCAGATCCCTAAATGGCCCTCTCAAGGATTGAACTCCCAACCCTGGGTTTAGCAGGCCAATGCTCAAAGCACTGAGCTATCCCTCCCCTTACTAATTGATACTCTCGGCTGTGTCCCATCAGAAGCCGCTTTGTTTCACCATCGCAACTGTTTAGCGGCAGATCCTCCGCCGGCTTCGCTGTTTTTGCCCAAGGGCTGCCCTAGAAATCGTCCGGGGCAGTTCCGGGGCCTAGAGCCGTGTTTCTTGAATGCAGCCACCACAGCGTCCAAGGCCGGGCAGGGGGAGCAGAGCAGCGGCTCCCTCCCTGCAGCGCCCGGCTGTTGCTGCAGAATACCTGGTCCCAAGGGCGGCACGATGCCCCGCGCCGGTGTTTGCACTGACGGGCCGCGGGAGGCAGGGACAGAGCCGGGTCTGGGCTCCCCCCACCTGGGCCTCGCTCGCAGTTTCCAGTTGCTGTAGCTACCGGAGCTTGACTGCTCTGGGTTAGGAGATCCAAACGGTCCCGTCTGGCTTTGGAACATATTAATCCAACCCCACTCGCCTCCCAGAGCCGGGGAGAGAACCCAGGAGTCCTGGCTTCCAGCCAACCTGCTCTAACCACTAGACCCCACTCCCCTCCCAGAGCCGGGGAGAGAACCCAGGAGTCCTGGCTCCCAGCTCACCCTGCTCTAACCACTAGACCCCACTTCCCTCCCAGAGCCGGGGAGAGAACCCAGGCATCTTGGCTCCCAGCTCCCCCTGTTCTAACCACTAGACCCCACTCCCCTCCCAGAGCCAGGGAGAGAACCCAGGCGTCTTGGCTCCCAGCTCCCCCTGTTCTAACCACTAGACCCCACTCCCCTCCCAGAGCCAGGGAGAGAACCCAGGAGTCCTGGCTCCCAGCCAACCTGCTCTAATCACTAGACCCCACTCCCCTCCCAGAGCCGGGGAGAGAACCCAGGAGTCCTGGCTCCTAGCTCACCCTGCTCTAACCATTAGACCCCACTCCCCTCCCAGAGCCGGGGAGAGAACCCAGGAGTCTTGGCTCCCAGCTCCCCCTGTTCTAACCATTAGACCCCACTGCCCTCCCAGAGCCAGGGAGAGAACCCAGGAGTCTTGGCTCCCAGCTCCCCCTGTTCTAACCATTAGACCCCACTCCCCTCCCAAAGCCAGTGAGTGAACCCAGGAGTCCTGGCTCCCAGCCAACCTGCTCTAACTGCAGTAGTAGGATTTTATGTTTGTATTTTGTATAACTCAGAATGAAGGATGTCGTGTGTATTCAATATATCCATGTATGGTAGGGTTGGATTGGATTCTGCCGGCCACCCTGGGTCGTTGGAAAAGACACGTCAGCCAGGCTGCCTGTCTCTGAACTGTTAAGGCAGGAACAGACCAGACCGGTCCTTATGGCGGATTATGGCCCCCTTTGGTTTTAGGAGAAGTTTTCATGACAATGTTGGCTCTAAGGTCTTGTCTCTCATCTGCATTGCAAACGAAGTTGGGGGTGGTTCTTTTGTAACCCCTGTAGTAACCATGTAACCCTTTATAAACGGTAACCCTGTCTGAAATGTTCTGTACACTTGTCTGGGGTGAGGAGCAAAGGACGTGTGCGTGGTTAAGGAGGCATGTGGAAGCCATCGCAGATGTCCAGATGGTCAAGAAGAAGTGAGGGACTTGGAGAGGCGGCAGGAAAAATCCATTCGCCCGATGCTAAGCGAGTTAGCGGCACTGACGACCTCAGAGATGAGGCAAACCCCCCCGAAGGCGAGACAAGAAATCAGCCCCTCGCCCCCTGGGGCCAGCCCTGACGGCTGTGCTAACTAGCCTGGAGCTCTGGACCCGGGGCAGGACCCTGAACCCCGGCTGGGAAGCGGCGCGAGCCCAGAGATAATGAGGCGACTTTTGGTCCCTTCTTTGTGGCCAGACACGTCCCAGCTGCACTCTCCTAGCTGGAGCCAGTGGGAGGAACCCAGCTGGGAAATGCGTTAGCCGGACGTCCCCGCCTGTGTGGCTCAGCGTCTGAATGTCGGGGGGCCCGGAGGTGCCAGGAACCTGTTTGGATGCGGGTCACCCCGTGTCTGCACTGAGCGGGGCTGCGAAAAGCATCAAGAAACACCCCCCCGGGCGAATGGGGGTGAGTAACGCCTCCCCTACCGGCGGTGACACTTCCTCACGTCGAGCTCCGGCCCGGGCGCTGGCTCAGGAAGCTGTGGCAGGATGTCACCCCTGCACAGCAGCTCGCTCGCACGGCAGCAGGCGACCTGACCCGGGGAACAGAGACGGGGGCGGGGGGAGGATGGGGACGGGGCCCCGAGAGCTGGGGGAGGAGGATAGGAGCCCGGCAGCTTTGTAGGGGAGTCACCCCATTGCCAGAGCCGGGGTGAGAACCCAGGAGTCCTGGCTCCCAGCCCCCCCTGCTCTGAGTGCTGTGGGACCGGGGCATGGGGTGCTGACGCTGGCCTGGCTCGACTTCCCCAAACCGTCCGTCCGGGGGTGGCGACAGGCCTGGTGCAGCTGGGCCCAGAGACCCAGGGCTGGGACCTCGGCCGCAGGCCCCGGGGGGAGGGCAGGGGGCCATCACCCTGGCTCGGCCCCCAGATGCCTCCAGACCCCGGACTCCCCGGCCCGGCCCAACCCGGCTTCGCTCCTGTCCTGCCTGTCGGCTCGGAAACCTCCCACCCTGCGCCGCACTCCTCCGCTGGGGACTACTTCCTCCCTCCTCTTCTGCCTCCATTTCCCCCTCCCTGCGTCCCCTCCCCCATTTCCTCCTCACCTCCCCCTCCATCTCCACCCCTCCTCTGTTCCCTCCCCTCCCCCTCAATCTTCACCTTCCCCCCATCTCCCCCTCCCCCCCTCTCCATTTCCACCCTCCCTCCATCCTCTCCCGCTGCACTCATGGCAGCCCCCTTCTGCCCCAGTGACCCCCCTTCCCCACCACTGCTCACCAGGACTCCTGGGTTCTCGCCCCGGCTCTGGGAGGGGAGTGGGGTCTAGTGGTTACGGGGGGAAGGGCTGGGAGCCAGGACTCCTGGGTTCTCTCTCAGCAGGGGGGGCTGCGGATCAGGCCGGAGGGGCACCAGCAGAGCTGGCGGGGGGGAGGGGGTGGAAACACTGTTGCTCTGACTGTTCTCGCCTGCCCCTGGGTCGGGTTGTGGCTGAAGGGGCCGATCCGGGATCAAGCAGTGGCTCTGCTCCCCCCAACAACACGTGTCCTGCTGGAGCTGGGGTCACCGGCCCCTGGGCTGGCGTGGGGGCGGGGCAGCTCAGGGGCGGGGCTCTGCTGGCAACCGGAGGCCTTTTGGGAACAGAGGTACCTGGGCCAGGAAGAGCCCCTCCCCCTTCTCCTCTAACCACCCGCTTATCCATCCCCCCCCTTCCTCCCTCCCCTGTTCCCCCCCCACACTTTCCCTTCTATTCACCCCCCTCCCCCAGGCTGGGATCTCCTTCCCTCATCATCGCTGGGAGCCATGACTGCCCCGGGCTCCTGGGTCCCCTTCCGGACGCTCCTCAAGGTGAACCTCTACCTGCTGGCCATCATGACCTTCTCCTTCCTCATCCACGTAAGCAGCCGGTTCCCCGCCGCATGGCAGAGGCTCCACTCCCCGAACGCCACGGAGCAGGGCATGTGGACTGTGAACTCTGCCGGGCGTCTGGGGAACCAGATGGGGGAATACGCCACCCTCTACGCCCTGGCCAAGATGAACGGGCGACAGGCCTACATCCTCCCCGAGATGCATCAGCAGCTGGCGCCGCTCTTCCGCATCACCCTGCCCGTGCTCTCCAGATTCAGAGCTTGGAGTATCCTATGGAAGGACTATGAGCTCCACGACTGGATGTCGGAGGAGTACAGGCACATCGAGGGGAAATACGTCCGGCTGACGGGCTACCCCTGCTCCTGGACCTTTTACCACCACCTCCGGCAGGAGATCCTCCAGGAATTCTTCTTCCACGACCACGTCAAGGAGGAGGCCAACCGGTACCTGGCCGGGCTGCGTGGGCAGCGCCGGAACGTGACCTACGTGGGCGTCCACGTCCGGAGGGGGGACTACGTCTGGGTGATGCCCCAGGTCTGGAAGGGGGTGGTGGCGGACAAGGCCTACCTGGAGAAGGCCATGGGCTACTTCCGGGCCAAGTACCAGGAGCCGGTCTTCGTGGTGACCAGCAACGGGATGGAGTGGTGCCGGGAGAACATCGACGCCTCGCGGGGGGACGTGTATTTCTCAGGGGAAGGGAAGGAGTCGTCGCCGGGGAGGGACTTCACTCTCTTGGCCCATTGCAACCACACGATCATGACCATCGGGACCTTCGGCATCTGGGCCGGTTACCTGGCTGGGGGGGAGACCATCTACTTGGCCAACTACACCCTCCCCGACTCCCCCTTCCTCAAGCTCTTCAAACCTGCGGCCGCCTTCCTCCCTGAGTGGATCGGGATCGACGCCGATCTCTCCCCGCTGCGCAGTGGGACATCTGGCTAGAGGAGCTCAGCCAGTGGCCACAGGCTGCCAATGGGATCCACCCGCCAGGACTTAGCCAGTCGGGCGAGGACTGGGCACCTGGGCCCCCCGGCTGGTGTGGGCTGCGCTGGGGAGATCGGGGGCGATTGCAGCTGGGCTGGCGGGATTCAGAGCCCCACACGAAGCAGCCAATGGCCTACATCGGACAACTTCTCATAGGAGTGTCCTGAGTGATGGGACCGTCTCCGTCTGTTGAATGGTTAGAGCGGAGGGGAGTGGGGGCTGGGAGCCGGGACTCCTGGGTTCGAGTCCAGCTCCAGGAGGTGAGTGGGGTCTGTGACGAGTCGCCTCCCCCACTGCGGGGTGCCACGTGATGTACTGGGGTACCACTGAGCCCGCCTGTTCCACCAGCCTGGGCTCCCTCACCCTGTCCTGCTAAGCCAGGCCCTCAAGCCTCCTCCAGCCCACGCAGGTAGGGACACGCCCAGCCGCAGAAAGACAGACACGGAGATCAGCTCTGCGTGGGAAGGCTTCAGCTAGGGAATAGCCCAGCACCCCAGTGCTCACCCCCTCTGGGGTGCAAACCCCAAATTGTGTTGCACAGAGACCTGCACAGCGCAAGCTCCTGAAATTCGCCCCCTCCCGCAATGGGGAGGAAGATCCGCACAGCGTTTCGCCCCCCAGTTACAAATTCCACAAGCTGCTTTTAGGGAAAACAAGAAACAAGTTTATTAATTTATTCATGGAGCAGGTCCTCAGGGAATCAATTCTGAAGCACTTAGAGGAGAGGAAAGTGATCAGGAACAGTCAGCATGGATTCACCAAGGGGAAGTCGTGCCTGACCAACCTGATTGCCTTCTATGAGGAGATAACTGGCTCTGTGGATGAGGGGAAAGCAGTGGATGTGTTATTCCTTGACTTTAACAAAGCTTTTGATACGGTCTCCCACAGTATTCTTGCCGGCAAGTTAAAGAAGTATGGGCTGGATGAATGGACTGTAAGGTGGATAGAAACCTGGCTAGATCGTCGGGCTCAACGGGTAGTGATCAATGGCTCCATGTCTAGTTGGCAGCCGGTTTCAAGCGGAGTGCCCCAAGGGTCGGTCCTGGGGCTGGTTTTGTTTAATATCTTTATTAATGATCTGGAGGATGGTGTGGACTGCACTCTCAGCAAGTTTGCAGATGACACGAAACTGGGAGGCGTGGTAGATACGCTGGATGGTAGGGGTCGGATACAGAGGGACCTAGACAAATTAGAGGATTGAGCCAAAAAAACCTGATGAGGTTCAACAAGGACAAGTGCAGAGTCCTGCACTTAGGACGGAAGAATCCCATGCACTGCTACAGACTAGGGACCGAATGGCTAGGTAGCAGTTCTGCAGAAAAGGACCTAGGGGTCACAGTGGACGAGAAGCTGGATACGAGTCAACAGTGTGCTCTTGTTGCCAAGAAGGCTAACGGCATTTTGGGCTGTATAAGTAGGGGCATTGCCAATAGATCGAGGAACGTGATCGTTCCCCTTTATTCAACATTGGTGAGGCCTCATCTGGAATACTGTGTCCAGTTTTGGGCCCCACACTACAAGGAGGATGTGGAAAAATTGGAGAGAGTCCAGCGGAGGGCAACAAAAATGATCAGGGGGCTGGAGCACATGACTTATGAGGAGAGGCTGAGGGAACTGGGCTTGTTTAGTCTGCAGAAGAGAAGAGTGAGGGGGGATTTGATAGCAACCTTCAACTACCTGAAGGGGGGTTCCAAAGAGGATGGAGTTCGGCTGTTCTCAGTGGTGGCAGATGACAGAACAAGGAGCAATGGTCTCAAGTTGCCGTGGGGGAGGTTTAGGTTGGATATTAGGAAACACTATTTCACTAGGAGGGTGGTGAAGCACTGGAATGGGTTCCCTAGGGAGGTGGAATCTCCTTCCTTGGAGGTTTTTAAGACCCGGCTTGACAAAGCCCTGGCTGGGATGATTTAGTTGGGGATTGGTTCTGCTTTGAGCAGGGGGTTGGACTAGAACCTCCTGAGGTCCCTTCCAGCCCTGATATTCTTTGATTCTATGATTAACGACACAGGATAGATTTTAAGTGATATTAAGGGAAGCAGCGAATAAAACAAACACTGAAACTTAACTGACGAAACTGGTTACAAGCTATCAGAGGGGAGCCGGGTTAGTCTGGATCTGTAGAAAGCGACAGAGAGTCCTGTGGCACCTTATAGACTAACGGAAGTATTGGAGCACAAGCTTTCGTGGGTGAATACATCCAGGCCTACATCCTCCTGAACACGCACTGGCAGTTGGCGCCGCTCTTGCACATCAGGGAATTGAGGTGGGGGGCGGAGGGCGGGGCTGGGGACCCCGGGATGGATAGGCGGGTGGCCCAGTTACCTCTGTTCCCAAAAGGCCTCCGGCTGCCAGCACAGCCCCGCCCCCATGCTGCCCCCCCAGCCCAGCCGAGGGGCCGGTGACCCCAGCTCCAGCAGGACGCGTGTTGTTGGGGGGAGCAGAGCCACTGCTTGATCCCGGATCGGCCCCTTCAGCCGCAAGCCAGCCCAGGGGCAGGCGAGAACAGTCAGAGCAACAGTGTTTCCACCCCCACCCCCCGCCAGCTCTGCTGGTGCCCCTCCGGCCTGATCCGGGCCCCTCGCCACCCGCGGACGGACGGTGTGGGGAAGCCAAACCAGGCCGGCGTCAGCACGCCACACCCCGGTCCCACAGCACTCAGAGCAGGGGGGCTGGGAGCCAGCAGGGGTGACATCCTGACATTCCTGGACCACCACCCGGGCCGGAGCTAGACGTGAGGAAGCGTCACCGCTGGTGGTGGGGGGGGTGTTACTCACCCACATTCGCCCGGGGAGGGGGTTCTTGCTGCCTCCACTTCCCCTCTAAACCAGGTCAGTTTGTAACCAGTACGGCCTGGGTTTGGGGGAGCTAGGAAAGTGTTCGTAGACAAATCCGATCGGTCATTCCTGTTTTTCTGTTTTCTCTCACCCTTCTAAAGCACCAAGTAGGGGCAGAGAGAGGCCTGGGGTCAGAGAGGGCTGAGAACCAGGCAGCTCAGGTCATGGGGTCAGAGGGACAGGACCCACCCCCCCAGTTCCCTAAAGTCCAGCCCTGGTGGCCAGGGGAGAGCACCCCCTGCTCCCAGCCCCACCTGCTCTAACCACTAGACCACACTCCCGTCCGAGAGCCGGGGAAAGAACCCAGGAGTCCTGGCTCCCAGCCCCCCAGCTCTAACTGTAGTAGTAGGATTTTATGTTTGTATTTTGTATAACTTATAATGAAGGATAAAGGATAATAATGTCGTATGTAGTCAACGTATCCATGTATGGTAGGATTGGATGGGATTCTGCCGGCCACCCTGACTGGACAGCAGGAAGGAACGACCCTGGGTCTCAAGTTGCAGCAGGGGAGGTCTAGCTTGGATATTAAGAAAATCTTTTTCCCTAGGCAGGGCCGGCTCTAGGTTTTTTGCTGCCCCAAGCAAAAAAAATTTTGGCTGCTTCCCCCTCCCCCAGCACCTCCTGCCGCCCCAGCACTGGGCTCCCCGTCAAACGTGGGATCCGCTACCAGCACACGGCGGCCAAGCCCTGGCCCAGCCGTGACTCTGTCCCCATGCGGGTGGAGCTGCTGGGCGGCGCGGAGTGGGAGTACTTCCAGGTGGCGGTGCGGCTGCGGGGCGGAGAAAACGGCCCCTCCCTGGGCTTCGCGGCACTGCTGGTGGCCAAGGTGGATCAGTTCGTACTCACCGCCCTCACCCCTGACATGTTGGCGGCCGAGGACCTGGAGAGCCCCCTGGACCTGCTCTCTTCAGCCTCACCGCACCCTGGCCCAGCCCCGGCGGGCTGGAAGGCGAGGATCTCCGGCGGCGGGGCTACCTGCTCAGCACCGACGAGCCCAGCCGGCCGCTCACCTCTTCACACGCTCCGGGAGCCCCTCTCGCCGCAGCTCGGGCTCGGCTCCAGGGGACCCCGCTTCCCTCCCTCCCCGGCTCCTCACACACTCTGGGCAGAGCAGCCCAGAGGATTCAGGGGGCCTGGGGCAAAGCAATTTCGGGGGCCCCTTCCATAAAAAAAAGTTGCAATACTAGAGTAACATGTATTTGGAAATGTAAAAAGTAACCAGTGAGATAGATTCAAAAATTAATTTGTAACCATTTGAAAATACACTAAATACATTATTTAAAAACATTCAATGCTTTAATGGGATGTCGACATTTGCAATTACATAATGGGCTGTCGCTGGGTGATGGTGATGGTTGGTGCCAATGGGCTGTCGCTGCCTGGGGGTGGTGCTACTGTTGCCCAGGGCTGGGTGGGGAGCTGGGCTCTGGGTTGAGGGGTGCCCGGATCACAGGGGCTGGGCTCAGGGCTGTGGGGAGATGGGGTTGGGGGGTGTCCGGCACAGAGGGGCTGGGCTCAGAGCTGGGGGTCAGGGCTGTGGGGAGATGGGGTCGGGGGGTGTCCGGCTCAGAGGGGCTGGGCTCGGCGCTGGGGGTCAGGGTTGTGGGGGATGGGCTCGGGGGGTGCCAGGCTTAGAGGGGCTGGTCTCGGAGCTGGGGGTCAGGGCAGTGGGGACTGCCGGAGCGGCGCCCGGGATACAGGGAGGGAGATGGGGTCCTGCTGCCGCTGCCGCGCCGAGTCCCCCCAGGGCAGCGCAGTACAGGGCGCCGCCGGGCTGGGCAGGGGGCACGGATCCCAGCTCGCGCTGACAGGGCGAGTGGCTGGGCCAGGGCTGGCTCCCGGTAATACCGCCCCAAGCAAAAAAATAAAAAATAAAAATAAAAAAGGGGGGCCGGAGTGCCGCCTCTTAGAAAGTGCCGCCCCAAGCACGTGCTTGGAGGGCTGGTGCCTAGAGCCGGCCCTGTCCCTAGGGGGGGGGGTGAAGCACTGGAATGGGTTCCCTAGGGAGGTGGTGGAATCTCCTTCCTTAGAGGTTTTTAAGGCCCGGCTTGACAAAGCCCTGGCTGGGATGATTTAGCTGGGAATTGGTCCTGCTTTGAGCAGGGGGTTGGACTAGATACCTCCTGAGGTCCCTTCCAGCCCTGATCTTCTATGATTCCGGGTCGTTGGAAAAGACGCACCAGCCAGGCAGACCAGAACGGTCCTTATGGCGGATTATGGCCCCCTTTGGTTTTAGGGGAAGTTTTCATGACAATGTTGGCTCTAAGGTCTTGTCTCTTATCTGCATTGCAAACGAAGTTGGGTATAGTTCTTTTGTAACCCCTATAGTAACCATGTGTGACGAACTGGGACTGTTCTTACCGTGGTCTGTGAATGCTGACAGGGGAGTGTGGCTGGGATAGTCTGCATTGCGGGATGGGAGTCTGCCCGAAGGCGCATACCTGAGTGTGTAATATGAGAACCCAGGAAGGGGTTGAAGGCCAGGTGACACCTTGGCCCGGGAAACTGAACAAAGGCGGTGGGAGGGGTCGCTGAAGGCAGAGTGTTGGAAGCGAGCTGGAGAGATGGCTGGGGGGGCAGAGATGGCTCTGACCTCCCAAGGGGGGCTGGGCTGGGATGCCCTGGGACCCCAAGATGAACCTAACTGAGGGGGTCCTGTTGTCGGTGCCTGCAAGACCTGTCTTGGACTGTATTCCTGTCATCCAAATAAACCTTCTGCTTTACTGGCTGGCTGAGAGTCATGGTGAATCGCAGGAAGCCGGGGGTGCAGGGCCCTGAGTCCCCCAATACTCCGTGACACCATGTAACCCTTTATAAACCGTAACCCTGTCTGAAATGCTCTGTACACTTGTCTGGGGTGAGGAGCAAAGGACGTGTGCGTGGTTAAGGAGGCGTGTGGAAGCCATCGCAGATGTCCAGATGGTCAAGAAGAAGTGAGAGAGTTGGAGAGACGGCAGGAAACAATCAGAAAACGTCCATTGTGTCTGATGCTAAAGGAGTTAGCGGCATTGACAGCCTCAGAGGTGAGGCAAACACCCCCGAAGGGGAGACAACAGCGGAAAACCCAAAGATTAACACCACTTATGGACTAACGACTCCAGAATGACATTGCGAAATCCAGAGGGTAAAGTGGAAATGGGTGTTTTGCCAGAGAACTCTGGGGTCAGGCCCACAAAGCCTTCGGAGCATCGGCTCGCGACCGACGGAGCCCAGCTCCTCCCTCGTGCTCAGTCTAACCGGCCATTAGATTGACTTGAGCTACGACAGACTGGGGACGACAAGAGCGCGTGCAGGACCCGTGTGTGTGTGTGAGATTGAATGCACAGGCTAAGCGTTGAATTTTCAATAAACGCGGTGTCTTGCCTTTCCCCCTGAAAAAGACCCCGTGTCCTTCTTATAAGCCTAACTTCACCTCTAGACCCCAGTGCCATCCCAGAGCCGGGGATAGAACCCAGGCGTCCTGGCTCCTAGTCCCCCTCGCGCTAACCTCCCAGACCCGGTGACACCACACCCCGTATTCTTCGTGGAACTAGTGTTACAATATAATTATAGCATCACTGTGACATATTTTGTGCAAGACGAGGCATGTGAGGTATCAATAGAAAGGTGACGATTGGCTGAATGTGATTATGCTATTGGTGTGAACGTACCAGGCCTGAATATCAGGAATATCGACGCTGGACCAATGACCAGTGGGTTTCCCCCGGGGAACGCCCAGCAGACAGCAGCCATCAGTCCGGCTGGGCCGTTGGGAAGAACAATACGTCCTTGAAGATGCTCCTCTCCCACCTGCCTGGGATGGGACAAAGCGCCCCTGTCTCCTGGCTGCTTTCATCACGTGATCCCAGCTGAGCTCCTCTAGCCAGATGTCCCACTGCGCAGCGGGGAGAGATCGGCGTCGATCCCGATCCACTCAGGGAGGAAGGCGGCCGCAGGCTTCAAGATCTTGAGGAAGGGGGAGTCGGGAAGGATGTAGTTGGCCAAGTAGATGGTCTCCCCCCCAGCCAGGTAGCCGGCCCAGATGCCAAAGGTCCCGATGGTCATGATTGTGTGGTTGCAATGGACCAAGAGAGCAAAGTCCCTCCCCGGCGACGACTCCTTCCCGTCCCCCGAGAAATACACGTCCCACCGTGAGGCGTCCATGTTCTCCCGGCACCACTCCATCCTGTTGCTGGTCACCACGAAGACCGGCTCCTGGTACTTGTCCCGGAAGTAGCCCATGGCCTTCTCCAGGTAGGCCTTGTCCGCCACCACCCCCTTCCAGTGCTCGGCCATCACCTGGACGTAATCCCCCCTCCGGACGTGGACGCCCACGTAGGTCACGTTCCGGCGCTGCCCACGCAGCCCGGCCAGGTACCGGTTGGCCTCCTCCTTGACGTGGTCGTGGAAGGAGAATTCCTGGAGGATCTCCTGCCGGAGGTGGTGGTAGAAGGTCCAGGAGCAGGGGTAGCCCGTCAGCCGGACGTATTTCCCCTCGATGTGCCTGTACTCCTCCGACATCCAGTCGTGGAGCTCATAGTCCTTCCACGGGATCCTCTAAGCCCTGAATCTGGAGAGCACGGGCAGGGTGATGCGGAAGAGGGGCGCCAGCTGCCGGTGCATGTCCATGGGGATGTAGGCCTGGCGCCCGTTCATCTTGGCCAGGGCGTAGAGGGTGGCGTATTCCCCCATCTGGTTCCCCAGGCGCCCGGCGGAGTTCACGGTCCACATGCCCCGCTCTGTGGCGTTCGGGGTGGGGAACCTCCACTCCATAGTGGGGAACCAGATGCTTAGGTAGATGGCGATGCAGAGGGTCATGATGGACACCAGCGAGAAGAGGGTCAGTTTGAGGAGCATCCGGAAGGGGACCCAGGAGCCCGGGGCAGTCACCAGCGATGATGAGGGAAGGAGATCCCAGCCTGGGGGAGGGGGGTGAATCGAAGGGAAAGGTGGGGGGAACAGGGGAGGGAGGAAAGGGGGGGGGATGGATAGGCAAGTGGTTAGAGGAGAAGGGGGAGGGGGTCTTCCTGGCTCAGTTATCTGTGTTCCAAAAGACCTTCAGCTGCCAGCAAAGCCCCACCCAGCCGAGGGGCTGGTGACCCCAGCTCCAGCAGGACGTGTGTTGTTGGGGGGAGCAGAGCCACTGCTTGATCCCGGATCGGCCCCTTCAGCCACAACCCAGCGCAGGGGCAGGCGAGAACAGTCAGAGCAACAGTGTTTCCACCCCCTCCCCCCCGCCAGCTCTGCTGATGCCCCTCCGGCCTGATCTGCAGCACCCCCTGCTGAGAGAGAACCCAGGAGTCCTGGCTCCCAACCCCCTCTGCTCTAACCACTGGACCTCACTCCCCTCCCAGAGCCAGGGAGAGAACCCAGGAGTCCTGGCTACCGGCACCCCCTACTCTAACCACTAGACCCCACTCCCTTCCCAGAGCCAGGGAGAGAACCCAGGAGTCCTAGTGAGCTGTGGTGGGGAAGGGGGGGGTCTCTGGGGCAGAAGGGGGCTGTCATGGTCACAGAGCACACTGACTGCAAGGGGATGGTGCCCCGTACCGAGCCTCCCGCCTCACTCCCTACAGCCCAGCGCCCCCTGGGGCTGGGTGAGGGGGGGGGGACGATGACGTCCTCTGGTTACCTAGAATCACTGAGTTTTACCCCTTGGCCCCTGCCCAGAACCTCAACAGTGTGGGGGGGGCACAGCCAGCACCCACGGGGTATCAGACTGGCAGGGGGCACTGTGAGATGTGGGGTCGGGGGAATGGAGGGGTGAGGGGAAGAACAGAGGACATAGATGGGGGAGGAGAGGAGGAAATGTGGGGAGGGGCAGAGGAAGGGTGGAGATGGAGGGCAAGGGGAGGGGGCAATGGGGGAGGGGATGGAGGGAGGGTGGAGATGTAGGGAGAGAGGAGGGGAAAATGGGGGGAGGGGATGTAGGGAGGGGAAATGGAGGTGGCAGTGTGGGAGGTTTCCGAGCCACGGGGCAAGACAGGAGCGAAGCTGGGTTGGGCCGGGGAGTCTGGGGTCCGAAGGGATCTGGGGGCCAAGCCGGGGTGATGCCCCCTGCCACCCCCGCTGGGCCTGCGGGCAAGGTCCCAGCCCTGGGTCTCTGGGCTCACCTGCACCAAGCCTGTCGCCACCCCCGGACGGACGGTTTGGGGAAGTCGAGCCAGGCCAGTGTCAGCACCCCACGCCCCGGTCCCACAGCACTCAGAGCAGGGGGGGCTGGGAGCCAGGACTCCTGGGTTCTCGCCCCAGCTCTGGCAATGGAGCGACTCCCTGACTCCCCTTCAAAGCCACCAGCCGCCGGGCTCCAACCCTCCTCCCCCAGCTCTCGGGGCCCCGTCCCCATCCTCCCGCTGCCCCCGTCTCTGTTCCCCGGGTCAGGTCGCCCGCTGCCGTGCGAGCGAGCTGCTCTGCAGGGGTGACATCCTGCCACAGCTTCCTGAGCCAGCGCCCGGGCCGGAGCTCGACGTGAGGAAGTGTCACCGCCGGTAGGGGAGGCGTTACTCACCCCCATTCGCCCGGGGGGGTGTTTCTTGATGCTTTTCGCAGCCCCGCTCAGCGCAGACAGGGGGCGTCCCGCGTCCCCACAGGCTCCTGGCACCTCCGGGCCCCCCGACATTCAGCCCCTGAGTGGCACATGTGGCGACGCCCGGCTGACGCGTTTCCTGTCTACAGCTGGCTTCCCCCGCCGGCTCCGGCGCACCGGCTGCAGCCATTGGCCTCTCTCGGGCGAGCGCAGCTGGGACGTGTCAGGCTCTCTGGGCTCGCGCCGCTTCACGGCCGGGGTTCGGGCCCCAGGTCCTGCCCAAGGCTCAGAGCTCCAGACTGGCTAGCACTGCTGGCAGGGCTGGCCCCAGGGGGCGCTGGGCTGCGGGGAGCGGGGCGGGGGGGTCAGCAGGGGGCGCTTGCTGCGGGGACTGGGGCGGGGGGGTCAGCAGGGGGCGCTGGGCTGCATGGGGTGGGGCGGGGGGTCAGCAGGGGGCGCTGGGCTGCAGGGAGCGGGGCTGGGGGGTCAGCAGGGGCGCTGGGCTGTGGGGAGAGGGGTGGGAGGGTCAGCAGGGGGCGCTGAGCTGCAGGGAGCGGGGCTGGGGGGTCAGCAGGGGCGCTGGGCTGTGGGGAGAGGGGTGGGAGGGTCAGCAGGGGGTGCTGGGCTGCATGGGATGGGGCGGGGCGGTCAGCAGGGGGTGCTGGGCTGAGGGGAGCGGGGTGGGGGGCTCAGTAGGGAGCGCTGTCCTGCAGGAAGCAGGGGGTCAGCAGGGGGTGCTCTCCCCTGGCTACCAGGGCTGGCCTTTAGGGACCTGGGAGGGGGGGTTTGTCCCCTGACCCCATGACCTGAGCTGCCTGATTCTCAGCCCTCCCTGACCACAGACCTCTCTCTGCCCCTGCTTGGTGCTTTAAAAGGGCCAATTTCACAAAGCTGGAAACAATTATGAACCAGATCAGCCAGGAGGGAGAAATTAATCTGAAAAACAGGAATAACAGATCGGATTTGTCTAAGAACACTTTCCTAGATCCCCAAAAACCAGGCCGTACTGGTTACAAACTGACCTGGTTTAGAGGGGAAGTGGAGGCAGCTATAAAAAAGAACAAATTGGAAGTGAGGGGAAACTGATAGTAGTAATGAATATAAATCAGAAGCGAAGAATTGTAGAAAATTGATAAGGGAAGCCATGGGACACAAGGAGAACTGTACGGCCACCAGCGTTAAGGACAATAAGGAGCTTTTTTAAGTATCTTAGGAACAAAAAGAACCCTTCCAATGGTGTTGGTCCATTACTAGATGGAAATGGCAGAATTATCACTAATAACGAAGAAAGGCAATAAACATTTCTGTTCTGTATCTGGTGGGAAGAGCAGCTGATGCAGTCTTATCAGATGGTGATGAGAACCCTCTTTCCATTCCACTGGTACCGCTGCAGAAGTCAAACAGCTGCTACTAAAGTCAGACATTTTTTAAATCAGCAGATCTGCATAACTTGCCTCTAAGAGTTTTAAAAGAGCAGGCCGAGGAACTCGCAGGATGGTTAACGTTGCTTTTGAATATGGTTTGGAGCCCTGGGGCAATTCCGGAAGCCTGGGCAAAAGCGAACGTTGGGCCAAGATTTAGACAGGGTCAGCGGGACGACCCCAGAGGCCCATTCCACAATTATAGGTGTCTCATCCGGACATCCGTCCCTGGCAAGTTAACGGAGCAGCTGCTACGGGACTCGCTTAATAAAGCCCGAAAGGCGTGTAACGTAATTCACGCCGCGCAGTTTGGGTTTATGGAGAATAGAGCCTGGCAGACTAACCCGGTAGCTTTTTTGGATGACGCGACAGGTTTGGGTGACACAACAGCAGTGTCGACGTGGGGGCAGCATTTGCCGTGGTACCGCATGACGTGGCGATTAAAAAACTGGGACGCTTTCAAATGACCATGGCGCACGTGAAATGAATTAAAAACTGCTAACTGATGGGTCTCAAAACGCATAGGCGCCGACTCCGTGGGTCCTCCACGGCTGGAGCCCCCACGGCGGAAAAAACGGTGGGGGCCGAGCACAGTCCTCCCACAGCTTCCCCCACCCGCCGCAGCACCTCCCGCCCGCTGGCGGGTCCCGGATCAGCACCTCCCCCTCCCTCCTGCCCACCGCAATCAGCTGTTTCCCGGCATGCAGGAGGCTCTGGACGTGACGACGTGGGAATGTTCTTAATGTTTTCTCTGAATACTGGGTGGGTGCCTCAGTTTCCCCTATGCATTTCTTAGGTATCTAGGTGGGGGGATCAGGGTGTGTGATTGTTGCAGAGCCCAAGAAGGCCCCTGTGATACTGTCTGCACAGAGAATAGCCGACACCCTGTCTCCTGGCAACTAATGGCCTGGGCCCCTCCCCTGCAAGGTGCCAACTGAAGGTGTTGGAGAACAAAGAGATCAGGTGCCCTCCTGGCCCGGGATAGAGACAAAGGCCAGAGGAGGGGCTGGAGTGTCTCAGTTTGGAGCTGGCTGGGGGAATGGCTTCTGGCCTCCCCTGGCCCCCCAAGATGGACCTGACTGAGGGGGTCCTGTTGTCTGTACCTGCAAGACCTGCCTTGAACTGTGTTCCTGTCGGCTAAATAAACCTTCTGTGTTCCTGGGCGGTGGAGAGTCCCGGTGAATCGCTGGAAGCCGGGGGTGCAGGGCCCCGACTCCCCCAAACTCTGTGACACTGGGGGAAGGGGGGAGAAGGAAGGACGCAGCACGCCCAGGGGAAGGAGTGAAACTGGGCGGGAAGAGGCGGGGTAGGGTGGGGCCTTAGTGGAGGGGGCGGGGCCTGGGGCAGAGCCAGGGGGCGAGGCCCCCCTGGCACATTATAAAGTTGGCGCCTGTGACCGGGGAAGCGCCATCGAGCGAGGGTGTTTCCTGCGGGGTCCGGCCGGGGTCGGTTCTGGGCCCTGCGCGAGTTCCCAGCTTTATGGAGAAACCAGAACATCGTCCCTGGTCACATTTCCCGCAGATGCACGGTCTGGGGGCAGGACGCCGAGACCGGGGCAGGGACACGGAGCCACGGGGGTCACTGGGGGCGTTTTCCTACGGCGACGTGTCAGCAAGTCCATCCGGGAGCGGAGAACGCCGGCCGCACGCACAGGCTGGGGGTCGCCCTCCGGGGCAGCCGGGACTCCGGGAGAGATTTGGAGTCGTGGTGGGGACCCAGCCGCACCTGAGTTCCCCAGGCGGCGCTGGGGCCGAAGGCCTGACGGGACCTGGGGACGCAGCAACCGGGATCCCCGCGTGGGAGCAGAGAGGTGGTTCGACCTCTGGATCGGGCCCGGGGGCCTAGAGCCGTGTTTCTTGAATGCAGCCACCACAGCGTCCAAGGCCTGGCAGGGGGAGCAGAGCAGCGGCCCCCTCCCTGCAGCGCCCGGCTGTTGCTTCAGAATAGCTGGTCCCAAGGGCGGCGCGATGCCCCGCGCCGGTGTTTGCACTGACGGGCTGCAGGAGGCAGGGACAGAGCCGAGTCTGGGCTCCCCGGCCTGGGCCTCGCTCGCAGTTTCCAGTTGCTGTAGCTACCGGAGCTCGACAGCCCTGGGTTAGGAGATCCAAACGGTCCCGTCTGGCTTTGGAACATATTAATCCCACCCCACTCGCCTCCCAGAGCTGGGGAGAGAATCCAGGAGTCCTGGCTCCCAGCCCCCCCTGCTCTAACCACTAGACCCCACTCCCCTCCCAGAGCCGGGGAGAGAACCCAGGAGTCCTGGCTCCCAGCTCACCCTGCTCTAACCACTAGACGCCACTCCCCTCCCAGAGCCAGGGAGAGAACCCAGGAGTCCTGGCTCCCAGCCCCTCCCTGCTCTTACCACTGGGCGATCTGCTTCCTTGTTTCTTGTTTCCCCTAAAAGCAGCTTGTGGAATTTGTAACTGGGGGGCGAAACGCTGTGCGGATCTTCCTCCCCATTGCCGGAGGGGGCAGATTTCCGGAGCTTGCGCTGTGCAGGTCTCTGTGCAGCGCACGGCAACACAATTTGGGGCTTGCACCCCAGAGGGGGTGAGCACTGGAGTGCTGGGCTATTCCCTAGCTGAAGCCTTCCCACGCAGAGCTGATCCCCGTGTCTGTCTTTCTGCGGCTGGGCGTGTCCCTACCTGCGTGGGCTGGAGGAGGCTTGAGGGCCTGGCTTAGCAGGACAGGGTGAGGGAGCCCAGGCTGGTGGAACAGGCGGGCTCAGTGGTACCCCAGTACATCACGTGGCACCCCGCAGTGGGGGAGGCGACTCATCACAGACCCCACTCACCTCCCGGAGCTGGACTCGAACCCAGGAGTCCTGGTTCCCAGCCCCCACTCCCCTGCACTCTAACCATTCAA
Organism: Chrysemys picta bellii; assembly: GCF_011386835.1. Taxonomy (NCBI): domain Eukaryota; kingdom Metazoa; phylum Chordata; order Testudines; family Emydidae; genus Chrysemys; species Chrysemys picta. The sequence continues at coordinate 23,508,016 of NC_088807.1, forward strand.
CAGACGGAGACGGTCCCATCACTCAGGACACTCCTATGAGAAGTTGTCCGATGTAGGTCATTGGCTGCTCCGTGTGGGGCTCTGAATCCCGCCAGCCCAGCTCCAATCGCCCCCGATCTCCCCAGCGCAGCCCGCACCAGCCGGGGGGCCCAGATGCCCAGTCCTGGCGGGTGAATCCTGTTGTCCTGTGGCCACTGTGACGAACTGGGACTTTTCTTACTGTGGTCTGTAAATGCTGACAGGGGAGTGTGGCTAGGATGGTCTGCATTGGGGGATGGGAGAGTGACCCACGGAGAATACCTGAGCATGTAACATGAGAACCCAGGAAGGGGTTGGAGGCCAGGTGACACCTTGGCCCGGGAAACTGAACAAAGGCTGTGGGAGGGGTCGCTGAAGGGAGAGTTTTGAGCTGGCTGGGTGATATGTCTGGGAGGCAGACAGGGCTCTGACCTCCCAAGGGGGCTGAGGTGCCCTGAGACCCCAAGATGGACCTAACTGAGGAGTATCCTGTTGTCTGTGCCTGCAAGACCCGTCTTGGACTGTGTTCCTGTCATCTAAATAAACCTTCTGCTTTACTGGCTGGCTGAGAGTCATGGTGAATCGCAGGAAGCCGGGGGTGCAGGGCCCTGAGTCCCCCACACTCCGCGACAGCCACCAACTGAGCTCCTCTAGCCAGATGTCTCACTCCGCAGCGGGGAGAGATCGGCGTTGATCCCGATCCACTCGGGGAGGAAAGCAGCCTCAGGCTTGAAGATCTTGAGGAAGGGGGAGTCGGGGAGGGTGTAGTTGGCCAAGTAGATGGTCTCCCCACCGACCAGGTAACCGGCCCAGATGCTGAAGGTCCCAATAGTCATGATCGTGTGGTTGCAATGGGCCAAAAGAGCAAAGTCCCTCCCCGGCGACGACTCCTTCCTGTCCCCCGAGAAATACACGTCCCCCCGCGAGGCGTCAATGTTCTCCTGGCACCACTCCATCCCGTTGCTGGTCACCACGAAGACCGGCTCCTGGTACTTGGCCGGAAGTAGCCCATGGCCTTCTCCAGGTAGGCCCTGTCCGCCACCACCCCCTTCCAGTGCTCGGCCATCTCCTGGATGTAATCCCCCCTCTGGATGCGCACGCGTGTGTGTGTGTGTGTGTGCAAGAGAGAAAGATTGAATGCACAGGCTAAGTCAGTGTGTTTCAAACTTTTTTACTGGTGCCCCCTTTCACACAGCAAGACTCTGAGTGTGACCCCCCCCAATAAATTAAACACCCTTTAAAATATATTTAACACCCTTATAAATACTGGAGGTAAGCCGGGTTCAGGGTGGAGGTTGACAGCTCGCAACCCCTCCATGTAATAACCTCGCGACCCCCTGAGGTTCCCGACCCCCAGTTTGAGAATCCCTGCGCTAAGTGTTGTATTTTCAATAAACGCGGCGTCTTGCCTGTTCCCCTTAAAAAGACCCCGTGGGCTTCTTATAAGCCTAAGTTCACCTCTAGACCCCACTGCCATCCCAGAGCCGGGGACAGAACCCAGGCGTCCTGGCTCCTAGCCCACCCCCCGCAACCTCCCAGACCTTATGACACCACACCCCATATTCTTCATAGAACTAGTGTTACAATATAATTATAGCATCACTGTGACATATTTTGTGCAAGACGAGGCATGTGAGGTATCAATAGAAGGGTGACGATTGGCTGAATGTGATTATGCTATTGGTGTGAACGTACCAGGCCTGAATATCAGGAATATCGACGCTGGACCAATGACCAGTGGGTTTCCCCCTGGGGAACGCCCAGCAGACAGCAGCCATCAGTCCGGCTGGGCCGTTGGGAAGAACAATACGTCCTTGAAGATGTTCCTCTCCCACCTGCCTGGGATGGGACAAAGCGCCTCTGTCTCCTGGCTGCTTTGATCACGTGATCCCGGCCCCTGGTTCCGGACTCCATGATGGAATACCAGGAGGGGCGGGGGACGACACTGGAAAAAAGGATTCCCCCCCACACACCCCATGTGTCAATCCTACGTAAGGCAGGGGAGTGAGTTAATCTTGGTTCATTCGTCACTGAATCCCCGCCCAGGCTGACTGCTGAGAACATCTAAGAAACAAAGACCAAGGTGGGGCGGAGGTCTGAGCCCGGGCTGGGAAAGGTGTCGGGCCTGTGACAGGAATACCTGGAGTTTTAAGCTGCAAGGAAGAGCAGTTTGCCTTCAAGAACCTCTGCAATCTGTCGAAGGCAACATTTCGGGGGAGAAATTCCTGCTTGTAACCAGCTACTTTAGGATCTAAGCTCATATGGCGTGTGGTTTTATTGGCTGGGTGATCTGCTTTGGTCTGCTGGCGATCCCTTGTCAGCAGTGTGACATAGCACGGCCTGAGGGGAGCAGGCGAGTGATCGATGGGAGATCTGTAAACCCCAGGATGAGGAGAGCCTTAGTCCCTGTAGAGGGAAGAGAGGCTGCTACACCAGAAGCCAATTAGGGCACCTGAAGCCAGTCACCTGATAAAACCAGGGCCGGCTCCAGGCACAAGCCCACCAAGCCTGGAGCCAACCTGGAGGGGGGCGGCGGGGTGCGGTGCTCTGGCTCTGGCCACCGGGGAGAGCGGAGCCCCGTCCGGGCTCACCGCCCTCCTCCCAGGGCTCTGGCCGCCCTCCCGCCCGGCCGCCGGGGAGAGCGGAGCCCCGGCCAGGCTCACCGCCCTCCCCTCAGCGCTCTGGCCGCCGGGGAGAGCGGAGCCCCGACCGGGCACTTCGCCCTCCTCCCACGGCTCCCGGCGCCCTCCCCCCGGGCCGCCGGGGAGAGCGGAGCCACAACCGGGCTCACCGCCCTCCCCCCGGGGCTGCGGCCGCCCTCCCCTGCCGCGCTGGGGGGGGGGGGCGGCCGGCAACTTTTTTGCCTGCGGCGGCAAAAAAGCCAGAGCCAGCCCTGGATAAACCCCCCTGCTTCAATCAGATAGTTGGAGGCATTGAAGCAGAGGGGTTTGGCGCTGGAGCAGAGAGCAGTTTGGAGGAGTTGAAGGGGAGGGGTTTGGCGCTGGAGCAGAGAGCAGTTCGGAGGCGTTGAAGGGGAGGGGTTTGGCGCTGGAGCAGAGAGCAGTTCGGAGGAGTTGAAGCGGAGGGGTTTGGCGCTGGAGCAGAGAGCAGTTCGGAGGAGTTGAAGCGGAGGGGTTTGGCGCTGGAGCAGAGAGCAGTTCGGAGGAGTTGAAGCGGAGGGGTTTGGCGTTGGAGCAGAGAGCAGTTCGGAGGCGTTGAAGCGGAGGGGTTTGGCGCTGGAGCAGAGAGCAGTTTGGAGGAGTTGAAGCGGAGGGGTTTGGCGCTGGAGCAGAGAGCAGTTTGGAGGAGTTGAAGCGGAGGGGTTTGGCGCTGGAGCAGAGAGCAGTTCGGAGGCGTTGAAGCGGAGGGGTTTGGCGTTGGAGCAGAGAGCAGTTCGGAGGAGTTGAAGCGGAGGGGTTTGGCGCTGGAGCAGAGAGCAGTTCGCAGGAGTTGAAGGGGAGGGGTTTGGCGCTGGAGCAGAGAGCAGTTCGCAGGAGTTGAAGGGGAGGGGTTTGGCGCTGGAGCAGAGAGCAGTTCGGAGGAGTTGAAGCGGAGGGGTTTGGCGCTGGAGCAGAGAGCAGTTCGCAGGAGTTGAAGGGGAGGGGTTTGGCGCTGGAGCAGAGAGCAGTTCGCAGGAGTTGAAGGGGAGGGGTTTGGCGCTGGAGCAGAGAGCAGTTCGGAGGCGTTGAAGGGGAGGGGTTTGGCGCTGGAGCAGAGAGCAGTTCGGAGGAGTTGAAGCGGAGGGGTTTGGCGTTGGAGCAGAGAGCAGTTCGGAGGAGTTGAAGCGGAGGGGTTTGGCGCTGGAGCAGAGAGCAGTTCGGAGGAGTTGAAGCGGAGGGGTTTGGCGCTGGAGCAGAGAGCAGTTCGGAGGAGTTGAAGGGGAGGGGTTTGGCGCTGGAGCAGAGAGCAGTTCGGAGGAGTTGAAGCGGAGGGGTTTGGCGCTGGAGCAGAGAGCAGTTCGGAGGCGTTGAAGCGGAGGGGTTTGGCGCTGGAGCAGAGAGCAGTTCGGAGGCGTTGAAGCAAAGGGGTTTGGCGTTGGAGCAGAGAGCAGTTCGGAGGAGTTGAAGCGGAGGGGTTTGGCGCTGGAGCAGAGAGCAGTTCGGAGGAGTTGAAGCGGAGGGGTTTGGGGCTGGAGCAGAGAGCAGTTCGGAGGAGTTGAAGCGGAGGGGTTTGGCGCTGGAGCAGAGAGCAGTTCGGAGGGGTTGAAGGGGAGGGGTTTGGCGCTGGAGCAGAGAGCAGTTCGGAGGCGTTGAAGCGGAGGGGTTTGGCGCTGGAGCAGAGAGCAGTTCGGAGGAGTTGAAGCGGAGGGGTTTGGCGCTGGAGCAGAGAGCAGTTCGGAGGAGTTGAAGGGGAGGGGTTTGGCGCTGGAGCAGAGAGCAGTTCGGAGGAGTTGAAGCGGAGGGGTTTGGCGCTGGAGCAGAGAGCAGTTCGGAGGCGTTGAAGCGGAGGGGTTTGGCGCTGGAGCAGAGAGCAGTTCGGAGGCGTTGAAGCAAAGGGGTTTGGCGTTGGAGCAGAGAGCAGTTCGGAGGAGTTGAAGCGGAGGGGTTTGGCGCTGGAGCAGAGAGCAGTTCGGAGGAGTTGAAGCGGAGGGGTTTGGGGCTGGAGCAGAGAGCAGTTCGGAGGAGTTGAAGCGGAGGGGTTTGGCGCTGGAGCAGAGAGCAGTTCGGAGGGGTTGAAGGGGAGGGGTTTGGCGCTGGAGCAGAGAGCAGTTCGGAGGCGTTGAAGCGGAGGGGTTTGGCGCTGGAGCAGAGAGCAGTTCGGAGGCGTTGAAGCGGAGGGGTTTGGCGCTGGAGCAGAGAGCAGTTCGGAGGCGTTGAAGCGGAGGGGTTTGGCGGTGGCGCAGAGAGCAGTTCGGAGGGGTTGAAGGGGAGGGGTTTGGCGCTGGAGCAGAGAGCAGTTCGGAGGAGTTGAAGCGGAGGGATTTGGCGCTGGAGCAGAGAGCAGTTCGGAGGAGTTGAAGGGGAGGGGTTTGGCGCTGGAGCAGAGAGCAGTTCGGAGGAGTTGAAGCGGAGGGGTTTGGCGCTGGAGCAGAGAGCAGTTCGGAGGCGTTGAAGCGGAGGGGTTTGGCGCTGGAGCAGAGAGCAGTTCGGAGGCGTTGAAGCAAAGGGGTTTGGCGTTGGAGCAGAGAGCAGTTCGGAGGAGTTGAAGCGGAGGGGTTTGGCGCTGGAGCAGAGAGCAGTTCGGAGGCTGTGACGAACTGGGACTGTTCTTGCTGGGGTGTGTGAATGCTGACAGGGGAGTGTGACTAGGATGGTCTGCATCGGGGGATGGGAGCCGGCCCAAGGGAACATACCTGAGCTTGTAACATGAGAACCCAGGAGGGGGTTGGAGGTCAGATGACTCCGGGGCCGGGAAACTGAACAAAGGCTGTGGGAGGGGTCGCTGAGGGCAGGGTGCTGGAAGCAGGCTGGAAGCAGGCTGGAGAGATGGCTGGGAGGCAGAGATGGCTCTGACCCCCCAAGGGGGGTGGGCTGGCATGCCCTGGGACCCCAAGCTGGACCTAACTGAGGGGGGCCCTGTTGTCTGTGCCTGCAAGACCTGTCTTGGACTGTATTCCTGTCATCCAAATAAACCTTCTGCTTTACTGGCTGGCTGAGAGTCATGGTGAATCGCAGGAAGCCGGGGGTGCAGGGCCCTGAGTCCCCCAATACTCCGTGACAACTGGTGGCAGCGGTGGATCTACTGCACCCCGTGGACGGCGCTTCCTGCAGTAAGTGACTGGGGAGCAGTAAAACGAAGGGGGATTGACGGGGACCAGGCACGCTGAAGAGTGGGAGAGAGACGGTTATTACCCCTGGGAGTGTGTGACCAGCGAGAAGGACTTTTGCAGTAACAGGGTCCCCCGGGGGGATCGCAGCGAGTGGTCCCAGGGGCGGAGGAGTCTGCAGCTCGACCCTGGCAGAGAGGTGGTGACCTCGAGAAGGGCTGGCACACTAGGGGTCCCCCTGGGAACTGTGGGGAGCTGTGAGCACACAGGCCGGTGAGTGGCCAGCAGGAAGATGTATGCCCAGCGGCTTAAGAGCGACCTGGTGGAGCTGTGCAAGCAGAGGCGGCTGCGCGTTGGGAGGCTCACCAAAGAACAGCTCATTGCCCAGCTGGAGGCGGAAGATCGCGCGAATGAACCGATCCCTGTGTCTCAGGGAAGCAGCCTGGCAAATGCAGCGCAGGCACCAGTGTCTGTCCCAGCTGGGAGTGGTCAGCCCGCTGCTGAGGGCTTCCCGAGACCCCTCCTTCCTATGCCTAGGGGAAGGGTGGGGAGGAGCCCAGCAAATACCGAAGGCGCCGTGACCCCCCCGGCCAGCAGGGGGTCCCCCCGGCGAAGCTCGCCGGCCAGCAGAGGATCCTCCCGGCGACGTTCAGCATCCGGGGAGCGGAATTGGCTGGAATGGGAGAAAGAGCTAAAACTGAGGGAGCTGGAGGATCGTGAACAACAGAGACAGCATGAAGAGAGACAGCGTCAGCATGAACGGGAGGAGAAAGAGAGACAGCATCAGCGTGAACGGGAGGAGAATGAGAGACAGAGACAGGAGAATGAGAGACAGAGACAGGAGAATGAGAGACAGCATCAGCGTGAACTGGAACTGGCGAGATTGAAGGGCAGCGAACCCCCGGCTGCGGTGAGTGAGGGGGGACCCAGGACTGCACGGAGCTTTGATAAGTGCATCATGGCCCCATACAAGGAGGGGGAGGACATGGATGACTTCCTGGAGGCCTTTGAGACGGCCTGCGAGCTGCACCGGGTTGATCCCGCGGACAGACTCCGGGTCCTTACCCCCTTACTGGACCCCAAATCCGTGGCATTGTACCGCCAACTGGGAGAGGCAGAGAAAGGGGACTACGAACTATTCAAAAAGGCCCTGCTACGAGAGTTTGGGCTGACTCCTGAGATGTACCGGGAAAGGTTCCGGAGTCAAGATAAAGCCCCTGAGATCTCCTATTTGCAACTAGCCGTCCGCATGGAAAGATACGCCAGCAAGTGGGCTGGCGGGGCCCAGACGAAGGAGGACCTGATTAAACTGCTGGTACTGGAGCAACTGTATGAGCGGTGCCCATCCGACCTGAGGCTGTGGTTGGTGGACAGAAAGCCAGAGAACCCGCGACACGCAGGGCAGCTGGCTGATGAGTTTGTAAAGAGCCGGGCAGGGGGTGGCAGGGAGGAGCCCCAAAGGAACAGGCCCGCCGCGATGCAGAGAGAGAGTCACCCTGGGACCTCCCAAAGAGGGAATATGGGGAATCCCCTCCCACGGGGAATGCCCAGCGTCAGGGACAACCGACCGGCTCGAGGGGACCCACAGGACATGAGCTGCTATTACTGCGGCCGAAGAGGCCACGTTCGGGCCCAGTGCCCCAAGCTCAAGGACAGACTGAGCAGACCGAACCCGCATAGGGTTAACTTGGTAGAGGCCCAGACGGACGAGGGGCAGGCTTCTCACGCAAGAGGGGCTGGCAGCTTATCAACTGCTCAAGAGAGAGAAGGGCCCCAGGCCAGCTCCTCTAGGGGGCTGGATGCCCCAGACTCAGGGTTTTTGGTTTATACGGTGGGCGCGGGGCTGTCCCTCCGGAGAGAGTACCTTGTTCCCCTGGAGGTGGATGGGAGGAAGGTCAATGGATACTGGGATACGGGCGCAGAGGTGACGCTGGCCCGGCCCGAGGTGGTGGCCCCAGATCAGGTGGTGCCCAACTCCTACCTGACCCTGACGGGGTGGGCGGAACACCAGTCAAAGTGCCCGTGGCAAGGGTACACCTGAAGTGGGGGGCCAAGGAGGGCCCCAAGGATGTGGGGGTACACCCGTATTTGCCCACTGAGGTATTGATGGGGGGGGACCTGGAGAACTGGCCAAGCAACCCCCAAAAGGCACTGGTTGTGACCCGCAGTCAGAGCCGGCGAGGGGCCCTGCGCCCTGGCCTTGGGGGGGGTGCCTTGCCTGAGGCGCAGGACCCTAACCTGGTGGGGAGGGAACGCCCAGGGACGCGGCTCAGGGAGGCTGCAGCTTCGGACCCAGCGGGCGAGAAAGAGCAGGTGGCCATCCCTGTCCCAGCTGCTGAGTTCCAGGCCGAGTTACAGAGAGACCCCTCCTTGCGGAAGATAAGGGACCTGGCCGACCTCAATGCGGTACAGACCATGGAACGAGGTGGCCGGAAAAGGTTCCTGTGGGAGAAGGGGTTCCTGTACCGAGAATGGGCTCCCCCAGGGAAAATGGAGTCAGGGGGGATCAGGAGGCAGCTGGTGGTACCCCAGAAGTATCGCCGCCAGCTGCTGTGCCGGGCCCATGACATTCCCCTCTCAGGGCACCAGGGAACCTGGCGTACCCAGCAGAGGCTGCTACGGAGCTTTTACTGGCCTGGGGTCTTTGTTACTGTCCGACAGTACTGCGGATCCTGTGACCCCTGTCAGAGGGGGAGGAAGGCCTGGGACAAGGGGAAAAGAGCTTTAGGACCCTTGCCCAGCATAGAGGAGCCTTTCCGGAGGGTGGCCAAGGTAAAAAGGGCGGCTCTGAACCAAGAGAGCCCAAAGCACAGACCTCCAGACTGGAGCGCTGGGAGAAGACCACAGCCCAGTTGGAACCCCAGAGGTATGGGGGTGGGAAAAGGGCACAGGCCGCATAAACCTTCCCACAGGCGAACTGCGAGTGCCATCAAGCACCCCCGACCTAAGGGGGGGCGTGGAACGGAAGGGGCCTGGTGTAACTCCCACCAAGGAACTGGAGGGATGCGGGGGCATCCATGGGAACGGGGGTAGGTTCGAACTTCCCCGGGTCACTGGCTAAAGTGACCCTGCTCAGTTCGGTCTCGAAGGGGGGAGAGATGTGACGAACTGGGACTGTTCTTGCTGGGGTGTGTGAATGCTGACAGGGGAGTGTGACTAGGATGGTCTGCATCGGGGGATGGGAGCCGGCCCAAGGGAACATACCTGAGCTTGTAACATGAGAACCCAGGAGGGGGTTGGAGGTCAGATGACTCCGGGGCCGGGAAACTGAACAAAGGCTGTGGGAGGGGTCGCTGAGGGCAGGGTGCTGGAAGCAGGCTGGAAGGAGGCTGGAGAGATGGCTGGGAGGCAGAGATGGCTCTGACCCCCCAAGGGGGGTGGGCTGGCATGCCCTGGGACCCCAAGCTGGACCTAACTGAGGGGGGCCCTGTTGTCTGTGCCTGCAAGACCTGTCTTGGACTGTATTCCTGTCATCCAAATAAACCTTCTGCTTTACTGGCTGGCTGAGAGTCATGGTGAATCGCAGGAAGCCGGGGGTGCAGGGCCCTGAGTCCCCCAATACTCCGTGACAGAGGCGTTGAAGCGGAGGGGTTTGGCGTTGGAGCAGAGAGCATTTCGGAGGAGTTGAAGCGGAGGGGTTTGGCGCTGGAGCAGAGAGCAGTTCGCAGGAGTTGAAGGGGAGGGGTTTGGCGCTGGAGCAGAGAGCAGTTCGGAGGCGTTGAAGGGGAGGGGTTTGGCGCTGGAGCAGAGAGCAGTTCGGAGGAGTTGAAGCGGAGGGGTTTGGCGTTGGAGCAGAGAGCAGTTCGGAGGAGTTGAAGCGGAGGGGTTTGGCGCTGGAGCAGAGAGCAGTTCGGAGGAGTTGAAGCGGAGGGGTTTGGCGCTGGAGCAGAGAGCAGTTCGGAGGAGTTGAAGGGGAGGGGTTTGGCGCTGGAGCAGAGAGCAGTTCGGAGGAGTTGAAGCGGAGGGGTTTGGCGCTGGAGCAGAGAGCAGTTCGGAGGCGTTGAAGCGGAGGGGTTTGGCGCTGGAGCAGAGAGCAGTTCGGAGGCGTTGAAGCAAAGGGGTTTGGCGTTGGAGCAGAGAGCAGTTCGGAGGAGTTGAAGCGGAGGGGTTTGGCGCTGGAGCAGAGAGCAGTTCGGAGGAGTTGAAGCGGAGGGGTTTGGGGCTGGAGCAGAGAGCAGTTCGGAGGAGTTGAAGCGGAGGGGTTTGGCGCTGGAGCAGAGAGCAGTTCGGAGGGGTTGAAGGGGAGGGGTTTGGCGCTGGAGCAGAGAGCAGTTCGGAGGCGTTGAAGCGGAGGGGTTTGGCGCTGGAGCAGAGAGCAGTTCGGAGGCGTTGAAGCGGAGGGGTTTGGCGCTGGAGCAGAGAGCAGTTCGGAGGCGTTGAAGCGGAGGGGTTTGGCGGTGGCGCAGAGAGCAGTTCGGAGGGGTTGAAGGGGAGGGGTTTGGCGCTGGAGCAGAGAGCAGTTCGGAGGAGTTGAAGCGGAGGGGTTTGGCGCTGGAGCAGAGAGCAGTTCGGAGGAGTTGAAGGGGAGGGGTTTGGCGCTGGAGCAGAGAGCAGTTCGGAGGAGTTGAAGCGGAGGGGTTGGCGCTGGAGCAGAGAGCAGTTCGGAGGCGTTGAAGCGGAGGGGTTTGGCGCTGGAGCAGAGAGCAGTTCGGAGGCGTTGAAGCAAAGGGGTTTGGCGTTGGAGCAGAGAGCAGTTCGGAGGAGTTGAAGCGGAGGGGTTTGGCGCTGGAGCAGAGAGCAGTTCGGAGGGGTTGAAGGGGAGGGGTTTGGCGCTGGAGCAGAGAGCAGTTCGGAGGCGTTGAAGCGGAGGGGTTTGGCGCTGGAGCAGAGAGCAGTTCGGAGGCGTTGAAGCGGAGGGGTTTGGCGCTGGAGCAGAGAGCAGTTCGGAGGCGTTGAAGCGGAGGGGTTTGGCGCTGGAGCAGAGAGCAGTTCGGAGGCGTTGAAGCGGAGGGGTTTGGCGCTGGAGCAGAGAGCAGTTCGGAGGGGTTGAAGCGGAGGGGTTTGGCGCTGGAGCAGAGAGCAGTTCGGAGGAGTTGAAGGGGAGGGGTTTGGCGTTGGAGCAGAGAGCAGTTCGGAGGAGTTGAAGCGGAGGGGTTTGGCGCTGGAGCAGAGAGCAGTTCGGAGGCGTTGAAGCGGAGGGGTTTGGCGCTGGAGCAGAGAGCAGTTCGGAGGCGTTGAAGCGGAGGGGTTTGGCGCTGGAGCAGAGAGCAGTTAGGAGGCGTTGAAGCGGAGGGGTTTGGCGCTGGAGCAGAGAGCAGTTAGGAGGCGTTGAAGCGGAGGGGTTTGGCGCTGGAGCAGAGAGCAGTTAGGAGGCGTTGAAGCGGAGGGGTTTGGCGCTGGAGCAGAGAGCAGTTCGGAGGCGTTGAAGCGGAGGGGTTTGGCGCTGGAGCAGAGAGCAGTTCGGAGGCGTTGAAGCGGAGGGGTTTGGCGCTGGAGCAGAGAGCAGTTCGGAGGCGTTGAAGCGGAGGGGTTTGGCGCTGGAGCAGAGAGCAGTTCGGAGGCGTTGAAGCGGAGGGGTTTGGCGCTGGAGCAGAGAGCAGTTCGGAGGCGTTGAAGCGGAGGGGTTTGGCGCTGGAGCAGAGAGCAGTTCGGAGGCGTTGAAGCGGAGGGGTTTGGCGCTGGAGCAGAGAGCAGTTCGGAGGCGTTGAAGCGGAGGGGTTTGGCGCTGGAGCAGAGAGCAGTTCGGAGGAGTTGAAGGGGAGGGGTTTGGCGTTGGAGCAGAGAGCAGTTCGGAGGAGTTGAAGCGGAGGGGTTTGGCGCTGGAGCGGAGAGCAGTTCGGAGGAGTTGAAGCGGAGGGGTTTGGCGCTGGAGCGGAGAGCAGTTCGGAGGCGTTGAAGCGGAGGGGTTTGGCGCTGGAGCAGAGAGCAGTTAGGAGGCGTTGAAGGGGAGGGGTTTGGCGCTGGAGCAGAGAGCAGTTTGGAGGCGTTGAAGCGGAGGGGTTTGGCGCTGGAGCAGAGAGCAGTTCGGAGGAGTTGAAGCGGAGGGGTTTGGCGCTGGAGCAGAGAGCAGTTCGGAGGCGTTGAAGCGGAGGGGTTTGGCGTTGGAGCAGAGAGCAGTTCGGAGGCGTTGAAGCGGAGGGGTTTGGCGTTGGAGCAGAGAGCAGTTTGGAGGAGTTGAAGCGGAGGGGTTTGGCGTTGGAGCAGAGAGCAGTTTGGAGGAGTTGAAGCGGAGGGGTTTGGCGCTGGAGCAGAGAGCAGTTTGGAGGAGTTGAAGCGGAGGGGTTTGGGGCTGGAGCAGAGAGCAGTTTGGAGGCGTTGAAGCGGAGGGGTTTGGCGCTGGAGCAGAGAGCAGTTCGGAGGAGTTGAAGCGGAGGGGTTTGGCGCTGGAGCAGAGAGCAGTTCGGAGGAGTTGAAGCGGAGGGGTTTGGCGCTGGAGCAGAGAGCAGTTTGGAGGCGTTGAAGCGGAGGGGTTTGGCGGTGGCGCAGAGAGCAGTTCGGAGGGGTTGAAGCGGAGGGGTTTGGGGCTGGAGCAGAGAGCAGTTCGGAGGAGTTGAAGCGGAGGGGTTTGGCGCTGGAGCAGAGAGCAGTTTGGAGGCGTTGAAGCAAAGGGGTTTGGCGCTGGAGCAGAGAGTATTTCGGAGGCGTTGAAGCGGAGGGGTTTGGCGCTGGAGCAGAGAGCAGTTTGGAGGAGTTGAAGCAGAGGGGTTTGGCGCTGGAGCAGAGAGCAGTTTGGAGGCGTTGAAGCGGAGGGGTTTGGCGGTGGCGCAGAGAGCAGTTCGGAGGCGTTGAAGCGGAGGGGTTTGGCGCTGGAGCAGAGAGCAGTTTGGAGGAGTTGAAGCGGAGGGGTTTGGCGTTGGAGCAGAGAGCAGTTTGGAGGAGTTGAAGCGGAGGGGTTTGGCGTTGGAGCAGAGAGCAGTTCGGAGGAGTTGAAGCGGAGGGGTTTGGCGCTGGAGCAGAGAGCAGTTTGGAGGAGAGCAGTTTGGAGGGAAGCAGAGGAGACTTTGGAGAAATGCTGTGGTGGGGCCAGAAGACCAAGACTCTAGGTAAAGGGAAACCCGGCTTGTGCAGAGCCGAGGGACTCCACAGGCAGAAGGGATTGGGAGAAACCTTGCCCAAGCAGAGAGAGGGCAGGAAGCCCCCCATACTGAAGGACTGGAGAGGGAAGGAGCGCAAGGGAAGGAATCGCTGGCTCAGGTGTTTGCCGCTATCCCTAGGGCCCCTGGGCTGGGACCTGGAGTAGGGGGCGGGGCCGGGTCCCTCCCTCTTCAAACTCCCCTTCTCTGGGATACTAGTAGGACAGTTAATACCCCAGATCAGGGGCGAGAAACGACGCCCTGAACCAACCCGCAAGAAGAGAAACCGTGGGACCCATCAGAGTAGTGCTGGCAATTTGCCACATCAGAATCTGTCTTTTGCAGCTAATAAACTTGTTTTTGTTGTCTCTAAAACCAATTTGTGGAATTTGTAACTGGGGGGCGAAACGCTGTGCGGATCTTCCTCCCCATTGCGGGAGGGGGCGGATTTCCGGAGCTTGCGCTGTGCAGGTCTCTGTGCAACACAATTTGGGGTTTGCACCCCAGAGGGGGTGAGCACTGGGGTGCTGGGCTATTCCCTAGCTGAAGGCTTCCCACGCAGAGCTGATCTCCGTGTCTGTCTTTCTGCGGCTGGGCGTGTCCCTACCTGCGTGGGCTGGAGGAGGCTTGAGGGCCTGGCTTAGCAGGACAGGGTGAGGGAGCCCAGGCTGGTGGAACAGGCGGGCTCAGTGGTACCCCAGTACATCACGTGGCACCCCGCAGTGGGGGAGGCGACTCGTCACAGACCCCACTCACCTCCCGGAGCTGGACTCGAACCCAGGAGTCCTGGCTCCCAGCCCCACGCCCCTCCGCTCTAACCATTCAACAGATGGAGACGGTCCCATCACTCAGGACACTCCTATGAGAAGTTGTCCGATGTAGGTTATTGGCTGCTCCGTGTGGGGCTCTGAATCCCGCCAGCCCAGCTCCAATCGCCCCCGATCTCCCCAGCGCAGCCCGCACCAGCCGGGGGTCCCAGGTGCCCACTCCTCGGCCGACCAGCCAGGTCCTGGTGAGTGGATCCCAATGGCAGCCTGTGGCCACCGGCTGAGCTCCTCTAGCCAGATGTCCCACTGCGCAGTGGGGAGAGATCGGCGTTGATCCCGATCCACTGGGGCAGGAAGGCGGCTGCAGGTTTGAAGATCTTGAGGAAGGGGGAGTCGGGGAGGGTGTAGTTGGCCAAGTAGATGGTCTCCCCCCCAGCCAGGTAACCGGCCCAGATGCCGAAGGTCCCGATGGTCATGATTGTGTGGTTGCAATGGACCAAGAGAGCAAAGTCCCTCCCCGGCGACGACTCTTTCCCGTCCCCTGAGAAATACACATCCCCCCGCGAGGCGTTGATGTTCTCCCGGCACCACTCCATCCCGTTGCTGGTCACCACGAAGACCGGCTCCTGGTACTTGGCCCGGAAGTAGCCCATGGCCTTCTCCAGGTAGGCCTTGTCCGCCAGCACCCCCTTCCAGTGCTTGGCCATCTCCTGGATGTAATCCCCCCTCCGGACGTGGACGCCCACGTAGGTCACATTCCGGCGCTGCCCACGCAGCCCGGCCAGGTACTGGTTGGCCTCCTTCTTGACGTGGTCGTGGAAGGAGAATTCCTGGAGGATCTCCTGCCGGAGGTGGTGGTAGAAGGTCCAGGAGCAGGGGTAGCCCATCAGCCGGACGTATTTCCCCTCGATGTGCCCGTACTCCTCCGACATCCAGTCGTGGAGCTCATAGTCCTTCCATGGGACGCTCTGGACCATGTCGCCGGGGATCACGGGCAGGGTGATGCGGAAGAGCGGCGCCAGCTGCCAGTGCATCTCGGGGAGGATGTAGGCCTGGCGCCCGTTCATCTTGGCCAGGGCGTAGAGGGTGGCGTATTCCCCCATCTGGTTCCCCAGGCGCCCGGCGGAGTTCACGGTCCACATGCCCTGCTCCGTGGGGAGGGACGGGGACCCCTCCATTACATTCATGGAGGGGAGCCTCTGCTTTGTGGAGGGGAACCGGCTGCTTACGTGGATGAGGAAGGAGAAGGTCATGATGGCCAGCAGGCAGACGGTCACCTTGAGGAGCGTCCGGAAGGGGACCCAGGAGCCCGGGGCAGTCATGGCTCCCAGCGATGATGAGGGAAGGAGATCCCAGCCTGGGGGAGGGGGGTGAATAGAAGGGAAAGTGTGTGTGGGGGAACAGGGGAGGGAGGAAAGGGGGGGGGGTGGATAGGCGGGTGGTTAGAGGAGAAGGGGGAGGGGCTCTTCCTGGCCCAGGTACCTCTGTTCCCAAAAGGCCTCCGGCTGCCAGCAGAGCCCCGCCCCTGAGCTGCCCCGCCCCCACGCCAGCCGAGGGGCCGGTGACCCCAGCTCCAGCAGGACGCGTGTTGTTGGGGGGAGCAGAGCCACTGCTTGATCCCGGATCGGCCCCTTCAGCTACAACCCAGCCCAGGGGCAGGCGAGAACAGTCAGAGCAACAGTGTTTCCACCCCCACCCCCCCGCCAGCTCGGCTGGTGCCCCTCCAGCCTGATCAGCAGCCCCCCCTGCTGAGAGAGAACCCAGGTGTCCTGGCTCCCAGCCCCCTGCTCTAACCACTGGACCCCACTCCCCTCCCAGAGCCAGGGAGAGAACCCAGGAGTCCTGGTGCTCCCACGGGGTGGGACGGACGGGCCGAAGCAGGGAGCGGTGTCTTGACCTGGGGATGTTGTGGGGGAGTTTTCCATTGGTGCTGGGATCTCGGGGGGCGGGGGGGCTGGGGCCAGGTGACACCTTCGGCTGGAGTGGGAGGCTGAGGGAGGCAGCGGGAAGGGGTTTGAGTTTGGAGCCGGCTGAGGAAATGGGGGGAGGACCAGAACCGGGGTCTGGGCTCCCTACCCCCCAAGATGGACCTGACTGGGGGGGTCCTGTTGTCTGTACCCACAAGCTCTGGTTTGGACTGTGTTCCTGTCGGCTAATAAACCTTCTGTGTTACTGGCCGGCTGCAAGTCCCGGTGAATCGCAGGAAGTGAGGGGTGCGGGGCCCTGTCTCCCCCACAGTCTGGGACACGGGGTATCAGACTGGGGGGGGCAGTGAGAGATGTGGGGTTGGGGGAATAGACGGGTGGGTGGAGGGGATGGAAGGAGGGAAGGGGATGCCGGGATGGTAGAAATGGAGGGGAGGGGAGGAGGAAATGGGGGAGGGGACGCAGGGAGGGGGAAATGGAGGCAGAAGAGGAGGGAGGAAGTAGTCCCCAGCGGAGGAGTGCGGCGCAGGGTGGGAGGTTTCCGAGCCGACAGGCAGGACAGGAGCGAAGCCGGGTTGGGCCAGGCCGAGGGAGTCTGGGGTCCGAAGGGATCTGGGGGCCGAGCTGGGGTGACGCCCCCCTGCCCTCTCCCCGGGGCCTGCGGCCGAGGTCCCAGCCCTGGGTCTCTGGGCCCAGCTGCACCAGGCCTGTCGCCACCCCCGGACGGACGGTTTGGGGAAGTCGAGCCAGGCCAGTGTCAGCACCCCACGCCCCGGTCCCACAGCACTCAGAGCAGGGGGGGCTGGGAGCCAGGACTCCTGGGTTCTCACCCCGGCTCTGGCAATGAGGCGATTCCCCTTCAAAGCTGCCGGGCTCCAACCCTCCTCCCCCAGCTCTCGGGGCCCCGTCCCCATCCTCCCCCCGCCCCCGTCTCTGTTCCCCGGGTCAGGTCGCCCGCTGCCGTGCGAGCGAGCTGCTCTGCAGGGGTGACATCCTGCCACAGCTTCCTGAGCCAGCGCCCGGGCCGGAGCTCGACGTGAGGAAGTGTCACCGCCGGTAGGGGAGGCATTACTCACCCCATTCGCCCGGGGGGGTGTTTCTTGATGCTTTTCGCAGCCCCGCTCAGCGCAGACAGGGGGGCGTCCCGCGTCCCCACAGGCTCCTGGCAGCTCCGGGCCCCCCGACATTCAGCCCCTGAGTCGCACACGTGGGAACGCCCGGCTGACGCGTTTCCTGTCTACAGCTGGCTTCCTCCACCGGCTCCGGCGCGCCGGCTGCAGCCATTGGCCTCTCTCGGACGAGCGCAGCTGGGACGCGTCTGGCCGCAAAGGAGGGACCAGAAGATACATCAGGATGGAATCATAGACTATCAGGGCTGGAAGGGACCTCAGGAGGTTCTAGTCCCACCCCCTGCTCAAAGCAGGACCAATCCCCAGACACATTTTGGCCCCAAATCCCTAAGTGGCCCCCTCCAGGATTGAACTCACAACCCTGGGTTTAGCAGGCCAATGCTCAAACCACTCTCTGGGCTCGCGCCGCTTCACGCGTGGGCTTCGGGCCCCAGGCCCAGAGCGCCAGACTCGCTAGCACAGCTGGCAGGGCTGGCCCCAGGGGGGCACTGGGCTGCAGGGACTGGGGCAGGGGGCCAGCAGGGGGCGCTGGGCTGTGGGGAGCGGGATGGGGGTCAGTACAGGGCGCTGGGCCGTTGGGGGAGCTGCAGGGGAGGGGCGGGGGCTCAGTGGGGGCGCTGGGCTGCGGGGAGTGGGGGGTTTGGCAGGGAGCGCTGGGCTGCGGGGGGGGCGGGGGGCTCAGCTGGGGGTGCTGGGCTGCGGGGGGGGCTCAGCTGGGGGGGGAGGGGTGGGGGGCGCTGGTCTACAGGGGGGAGAGGTGACAGGCCTCGGCGGGGGGGGGGGCAGCAGGGGGCGGGGCTATAGGGACCTGGGCGGGGGTCCTGACCCGATGAATGGAGCTGCCTGGTTCTCAGTGCCCCCCCCCCCGTCTGACGCGGCTCCGGCTGCCCGCAGAGCCCCATGGCCGGGTGTCGGCCCCACCCCGGGGACCCGGCCCAGGACAGGACCCCGCAGCGCCGCGGGACCTGTGTCTGGGCGGGGCTGGCAGGGGCTGCAGGGCGGGGGTGAGGCGCACGGGGGGGGGGCAGGTCGGGAATGAGGCGCGGGGGGGAGGGCTGCAGGGCGGGGGTGAGGCGCACGGGGGGGGGGGGCAGGTCGGGAATGAGGCGCGGGGGGGAGGGCTGCAGGGCGGGGGGGAGGCGCACGGGGGGGCAGGGTGGGGGCGAGGCGCAGAGGGGGGTGGGGGGGTTGTAGGGCGGGGGGGGCTGCAGGGCCGGGGTGAGGCGCGGGGGGGGCGCAGAGGGGGGTCGGGGGGGCGCAGAGGGGGGTGGGGGGGCTGTAGGGCGGGGGCGAGGCGCAGAGGGGGGTGGGGGGGTTGTAGGGCCGGGGTGAGGCGCGGGGGGGGCTGCAGGGCCGGGGTGAGGCGCGGGGGGGGGCGCAGAGGGGGGTGGGGGGGGCGGCAGGGCGGGGGCGAGCCGCACCCTCCCAGGACCGTGTCGCTGGGCGTTGGGCTGCGGGTGGCGAGTCAATATTTGCTGAGATTGGCCGGGCGGTGGCCAGGGCGTGGTGCGGGGGGAGGGGCTCACAGCAGCTTGGGGCCCCCCCAGCAGCTTCTCACCCCCCTCCCGCTCCTTCCCCCGCCGCCCAGCGCCCCTCACCTCGGATGCTCCTCGCCGCCCCGGCCCCTCCCCCCGCGCCGCCCCCCCCCCCACATGGTTTCCGACACTTTCACTTTCGATCCCATCCGAGTAGCTGTGAGCGGCGGGTCAGTCCGGGGGGTTGGGGGCCGCGGCTGCGTTTTGGGGGGTCTGAGCCGGGCACCCCCGCACGATCCCCGGAGAGGTGAGGGGGGGCGGCACAGACCGAGGGGGGTGGGGAGGGGGAGCAGCCCCCCCAAGACACAGACAGCGGGGAGCGGAGGGGGAGCAGCCCCCCAGGACACAGACAGCGGGGGGGGGGAGCAGCCCCCAGGGCACGGACGGCGGGGGGGGCAGGGAGGGGGAGCGCCCCACTGCACAGACAACGGGGGGGGGCTCTGGTCTGGGTGATGCACGTGGTTCCCGTTACGGTAACTATTCTGGGTGCGACAGGGGTGGGGAGCTGGCTCCGATCCTGCGCCAATCGCTGGCCCTGTCCCCCCCCCCCCCCCAGCCCTGCCGGTGCCCCTCACTCCCGACCCGCAGCCCCCTGCCCGCCCAACTCTGCCCCCCCCAGCCCTGCCGGTGCCCCTCACTCCTAGGGGGACCAGATGTCCTGATTTTCTAGGGACAGTCCCAATTTTTGGGTCTTTTTCTTATAAAAGCTCCTATTTCCCCCCGCCCCGTCCTGATTTTTCACACTTGCTGTCTGCTCACCCTACTCACTCCCGACCCGCAGCCCCTGGCCAGTCCTGCCCCCCCTCCCAGCCCTGCCGGTGCCCCTCACTCCCGACCTGCAGCCCTGTCCCTCCCCCTGCTCTCCTGGTGCCCCTCACTCCCGACCCGCAGCCCCTCCTAGCCCAGTCCTGTCCCCCCCCAGCCCTGCCAGTGCCCCTCACTCCCGACCCGCAGCCCCTGCCAGCCCAGCCCTGCTCCCCCCAGCCCTGCCACTGCCCCTCACTCCCGACCCACAGCCCCTGCCAGCCCAGCCCTGCTCCCCCCAGCCCTGCCGGTGCCCCTCACTCCCGACCGCAGCTCGCTGCCAGCCCAGCCCTGAACCCCCCAGCTCTGCCGGTGCCCCTCACTCCCGACCCACAGCCCCTGCCAGCCCAGCCCTGCTCCCCCAGCCCTGCCGGTGCCCCTCACTCCCGACCGCAGCTCGCTGCCAGCCCAGGTCTCACACCTGCCCTTTCGTGGACCCCCTCAGCTCCCACACCGAGTGCCCCCCTCCAGCATGCCTGCCGCCCACCCCCCAGTGAGGAGATGAATTGGCGCCATGCGCCCCCCGACGCCCCACCCCCACCCGGAGCCTCCGTGGTGAGTGGGGGGAAGGGGGGGTCTGGGTTGAGGTAGATCAGGGTTGGTTTGGTTGAGGGGAGTTGGGGTTAGCCAGGGGCTGCGGGGAGATCTTGGCTGGCAGGGAACAGCCTTGGGGGGAGGCTGGGGGCATGGGCTGCAGGGGGGACTTGGGGGGGATTGGGGCTGCTTGGGGGGGCGTTGGGGAATGCCGGGGGGGCTGGCTGGGAGGGATCTGAGGTTGCGGGGAAGGGCCTGGGGGGGATGGGCTGACTCGGGGAGAGGGGAGGGGGTGATGGGGCTGGGCTGGCTGGGGGGGTGGGGGGAGCTGGGCTGGCTGGGGGGGGGTTGGGGAATGACGGGGGGGCTGGCTGGGAGGGATCTGAGCTTGCAGGGAAGGGCCTGGGGGGGATGGGCTGGCTAGGGGGGTGGGGGGGGGATGGGCTGGCTGGGGGGGGTTGGGGAATGCCGGGGGGGGGGGCGCTGCCTGGGAGGGATCTGAACTTGCAGGGAAGGGCCTGGGGGAGTCCTTGACTCACATCTGCCCCCCCCCAGGTCCCCCTCTTACTGCTGCTGGTCCTGGTCCCCCCGGGCCGCGGCTGCGTCTTCTCGTTCCATCCACTGAGCACGACGTTCTCCATGGCCATCGACGAGCTGGTGAGCGATGCCCCCGTTGGGCCCCCAGGAGCCCCCCATCACCCCCCCAAGCACAGCCCCGCCCCCAACTCACCCCCCCTTCTTCTCTCCTTCAGACCCAACATCTGCTCCACGATTATCCCGTCTCGATGCCGTCAAACCTGGAACCGGTAAGAGAAAGGGGGGTCCCCCCGATATCCAGAGCCCCCTCCCCCATCAGCCAAGACTCCTCCCCCCATAGTCCCTCTAACGCCCCCCCCCCCCCCCACGTTTCTCCCCAGGACGCCTGGTGTGCCGAGCTGTGGCGGATCCATTTCCTGGCGGCGGAGCTGGGGCACATGGGGGGCGTCGCGGGCACGGCCCTGCAGCCCTTCGTGGCAAATGTGACCAAGCAGGTCCAATTCGTCAAGGAATGCGCCATCACCGTAAGCGCCAGCGGGGGGGGGTATGGGAGGGGTCATGTCCCCTCTAGGGGGCGCCGGCTCCCATCCACCCTCAGGGCGGGGACTGGCTGGCTCAGGGGGGCGGGGAATGGGGCCCGGGGCCTGTCCCCTCTAGGTGTGTGGTGGTGGTGGGGGTCGGGCTCCAGGGACTCCTCCCCCCCAGTGCAATGACACCTGCCCCCCCACCTCTGCCCCCCAGGACGCCGTGGGCTGCGTGGGGCGGGAACGCACCAACGTGTCGCGGATGCTGAGCGCCCTGAACGGCCACCTGGTGGCACTGAGTAGCAAAATGCTGCGTCAGGCGGGGCCGGTCAACTTCACTAACTGCACCTCTGTCCGCTGCCAGCCAGGTACCCCCCTGAGACCCCCCCGGTCCTCGCGACCCCTGTCCGCTGCCAGCCAGGTACCCCCCCTGAGACCCCCCCCCCGGTCCTCGCGACCCCCGTCCGCTGCCAGCCAGGTACCCCCCTGAGACTCCCCCCCCCGGTCCTCGCGACTCCCGTCCGCTGCCAGCCAGGTACCCCCCTGAGACCCCCCCCGGTCCTCGCGACCCCCGTCCGCTGCCAGCCAGGTACCCCCCTGAGACCCCCCCCGGTCCTCGCGACCCCCGTCCGCTGCCAGCCAGGTACCCCCCTGAGACCCCCCCGGTCCTCGCGACCCCTGTCCGCTGCCAGCCAGGTACCCCCCTGAGACTCCCCCGGTCCTCGCGACCCCTGTCCGCTGCCAGCCAGGTACCCCCCTGAGACACCCCCGGTCCTCGCGACCCCCGTCCGCTGCCAGCCAGGTACCCCCCTGAGACCCCCCCGGTCCTCGTGACCCCTGTCCGCTGCCAGCCAGGTACCCCCGAGCCCTCCCTGAGGACCCCCCCCGGACCTCCCGTCCGCTGCCACCCAGATACCCCCCCGAACCCCCTGAGACCCCCCCCCCGGTTCTCCCATCTGCTGCCAGCCAGGTACCCCCCGAACCCTCCTGAGACCCCCCCGGTCCTCCCGACCCCCATCCACTGCCAGCCAGGTACCCCCCCGAACCCCCTGAGATCCCCCCTGGTTCTCCCATCTGCTGCCAGCCAGGTACCCCCCGAACCCTCCTGAGACCCCCCCGGTCCTCCCGACCCCCGTCCACTGCCAGCCAGGTACCCCCCCGAACCCCACCTGAGACCCCCCCCCCCCCCGATCCTCCCGACCCCTGTCCGCTGCCAGCCAGGCACCCCTCCTGAGACTCCCCCGGTCCTTGAGACCCCTGTCCGCTGCCAGCCAGGTTACCCCCCCGAACTCCCCCTGAGACCCCCCCCGGTCCTCCCGACCCTCGTCTGCTGCCAGCCAGGTAGCCCCCGAGCCCTCCCTGAGGACCCCCCCGGACCTCCCGTCCGCTGCCAGCCAGATACCCCCCGAACCCCCTGAGACCCCCCGGTTCTCCCATCTGCTGCCAGCCAGGTACCCCCCGAACCCTCCTGAGACCCCCCCGGTCCTCCCGACCCCCGTCCACTGCCAGCCAGGTACCCCCCCGAACCCCACCTGAGACCCCCCCCCGGTCCTCCCGACCCCTGTCCGCTGCCAGCCAGGTTACCCCCCCGAACTCCCCCTAAGACCCCCCTGGTCCTCCCGTCCACTGCCAGCCAGGTACCCCTCTGAGACCCCCCCGGTCCTCCCAACCCCCATCCGCTGCCAGCCAGGTACCCCCTGAGCCCTCCCTGAGGACCCCCCCCCCCCGGACCTCCCGTCCGCTGCCAGCCAGGTACCCCCCGAACCCTCCTGAGACCCCCCCTGGTCCTCCCGAGCCCCGAGCGCTGCCAGCCTGGTACCCCCCTGAGACCCCCCTGGTCGTCCCGTCCGCTGCCAGCCAGGTACCCCCTGAGTCCCCCCTGAGATCCCCCCCGGTCCTCCCGACCCCTGTCCATGGCCCGCTCCCCCAACCCCTCCTGCTCCCCTAGCCACTGCACCTGCAGTTGTTGCCAGCCAGGTACCCACTGGTGGCCCCTGGCTCCCCCGGCCCCACCAACCCTCTGGCATCCCCCCCACACCCCTATCAAGCCCCCCTACTGCACACACACACACCCCGGTTGGCCTCGCATCCACTGCCATCCAGGTACAGCCCCCCTCCCCCCCCCCGGACCTATCTTCGCTGCCAATCTGGCACCTCCTCCAACCCCCCCTTCCCTCATCCCCTTCACTGCCCTCAACCTCCAATACCCCGCTCCATCCTGCCCCCCACACAGCCCCCCTTTCAGCGGGGAATCACCCCTCCCTTCTCTCCCCACATTCTCCGTGTCCCCCCAGCAGCCCCGGCTCTGCTGCCCGCGCCGCTCGGGCTCCCGCAGCCCGGCTTCTCCAGCCAGAAGCAGCCGGGGACCCAGGCATCCGGGGCCGGCTCCTTGCACCAGAACCACCTGCCGGTGCTGCTTCTTCTGGTGCCCATCCTGGGGTCTCTGGCCTTCGTGTGGCAGCGTCAGAGGAGGCTCCGTGGCCAGGTAGGGGGCGGAAGGGACGAGGCTCCTGGCGGGTGGGAGGGAGGGCAGATCCCGGGACTCCTGCAGCCGCTTCTTCCCTCTCTCCCCCCAGGGGACCCAGGAGTCCGAGCGGTCGGACACCTGAACAAGCAGGGTGCAGGAGCGGATAGGAAAGAGATGGCTCAGGTATAAACCCCCCTCCCCCCAACACATGTGGGGTGTGGGCCCTTTTCCGGGGGACAGTCTCGGGAAGGGCAGTGGGGTCTAGTGGTCAGAGCAGGGGGGGCTGGGAGCCAGGACTCCTGGGTTCTCTCCCTGTCTCTGGGAGGAGAGTGGGGTCTAGTGGTTAGAGCGGGGGTGAGCCTGGAGCCAGGACTCCTGGGTTCCGTTTCTCTCTACTCTCTCCCCTTTTCCCCATCTCCTCCCAGGACCCCCGGAGTCACGGTCGGTCCCGCTGCTCTGGATTCTGCGATGCGGGCGGCCAGCACTGGTGCAGGCCGGGGCCGCCGGAGCCGGACGCTGCTTTTCACACGCCACTGCCACCAGCCAAGCAGAGGGTGGAATCGGCCGCGCCTCTCAACGGACTGCAGAGCTGAGCCCGGAGGCCGGCTCCCCACAGGCCGCGGGGCCGGCATCTGCCCCCAGGAGGCGCTGTGCAGCGCCAACCCAGCCCCACGGCCCCCGCTGTCTGGACCTTGTATCTGCAGCACCGGGGAAGCCGGAGATGGATTTTTCCTTTGTATTAAGCCGTGTTTCGTCGAGCCGCCTCCAGGGCTGGAGCGGGGACCGGGGTCTGCGGGGACAGATGGCCCACCAGGAATAGGCGAAAGACCTCCCCCCCCCCACAACAGGCCCCGAAATGTCACTGGAAACCAATGGATTTGCCTTTGTGCCAAGATGCAGCTCCTCTGGGGTGGAGCGTGGGGGGCTGGTTATACAAGGACCCTTTGCCCGGGTGGGACCCGGATGCCTGAGTTCCCGCCCTGACGCCAGGGGAGGAGCACTGTGGCCAAGTGGGAATTATTCATAATATTTTGTATGAATATTGTGTCTGCCTCAGTTTCCCCATGTGCTGCGTGGTTGAGTGGGAGGCACAGACCCAGGTGTGACCTATGAGCCCCCCCCATGCCCAGGGAGGGGCCCAGAAGACAATGGCCCTGCCCACTGCCGCTGCGCCCAGACCCCCCAACAACCCCCTTGTGCTCCCCCCACTGGCCAAGTCACTCCCGAGCCTGGAGCTGGGAGGCCTGGTTCCCTCGGGGGGGGGGGGTCTGCCTGCCTCCAGGGCCCATCCTGGGGCATTCACTGCGGGGGGCACCCAGCCTGACCCAGGGGAGGGGGCTGCAGGCAAGGGTGGGTCCTAGGGGGCAGGAAGCCAAGGGGCTCACCCCACTGAGAAAGCGACCCCGAGGGGGCTGCAGGGACCCCCCTGGGGCTGGGCCAGGCCCGGGGAGAGCACCGGGCCTGTGGGTCCCCCAGACAGCCCCTCTGGGATTATACAGGGATCCGGCACTGGGGCAAGTCCCATCAAGTGGGGTTGGGGGCTGTTTGCCATCCTTTGGCGTCTGCTGCCCCCTGGTGGCGGATGTGGCTAGTGCACCTCTGAGCCAGGCTAGGGGTCCTATGGGGGGTCCCCCCCCCGTACCCTGGGTCTGATCATTGGAGCTGGGTTTATGGGTCTGGGTGTTCTCAGGCCCCCAAATGACACCCCACAATCAGGGGGGCTCCCCTGCCCCCTGAAATTTCTCCTGGCTGATTTCATACTGTCCCACTTTGGGCGGGGGGGGGGGGGGGGAGCTAGGACTCCTGGGTTCTCTACCTGGTCCTGGGAGGGGAGCGGAGTCTAGTGGTTACAGCCAGCAAAACACTGCCTCCCAAATCCTCATCCCCCCCCATCCCATGACTGACCCCCCCCTTCCCTGCGGCCACCTCCCCATCACCCCGCCCCTCCCCCCCTAATCCTGTTACCCCCCCATCCTCCCAAGTCGGTTGATTAAACCCAGGAGTGGGGGGGGCACCGTCTGGCTCTCCCAGCCCCCCCTTCATTCCCTCCCTTTAATCCCCCCCGCTCCGAGTTCTTCCCTGGACGCTTGACGTCGCTGGCTGACGGGGGCCACTAAGCCGCTGGGGGGGGGGGCAGAGGGGGAGCCATACACCCCCCCCCCGGCCTCTGCTGGCACCAGTTCCCCCAGCGCCTCCGGACCAGACGGGCGCCAGCCCCAGGTAAGGCCTGTCCAGGGGGCTGGAGGGATAGCCGGAGGGGGGGAGGGAGGGGTGCGTTGGGGGGTAGTAGGGTGCATCCTGCCCAAACCCACACATGGCTCTATAGGGGGCGCTGCTAGGCCCCTTCCCTTCCAGCAGAGTGTCTCTGTGGGCCCAGAGCCAGGATGCCTGGGTTCTCTCCCCAGCTCTGGGAAGGGAGTGGGGTCTAGTGGTTAGAGCAGGGGGGTGGGCTGGGTGTCAGGACTCCTGGGTTCTCTCCCTGGCTCTGGGTAGGGAAGAGGGGTCTAGTGGTTAGAACAGAGTTGGGGGCGGGGGGCGCTGGGAGCCAGGACTCCTGGGTTCTGTCCAGCAGGGGGCAGCCATGCCCGCAAGGCGAACTTCTACATCTGGGGTGTTCCCCTTTAGGGGGCGCCGACTCCCACCCAGCCCCAGCATAGTCCCACTCTGAGAAGATCTATTTTTATTTCTTGTGTCCATGGTCTCCTGCCCCTGGGGTCGGAAATGCCCCCGCCCGGTCACCCTCCCGGGGGGGGGGATTATGTTCCTGCTGCCTCCTCTCCCGTTATTTTATTGTGAAGATGATTTAATGCCGCGCGAAAAGAAATTGAAAAATCCTCTACGGTAATATGGATTAACGGGGGGGGGGGGGGGGGGGGGAACCCAGCTGCTGTCCAGGCCAGATGGAAACTTAACGCTCGGAGGGAAAAGTTGTGCACAAAATAACCCCAGGAATTCCTGCGGGGACCCTGAGAGTCCCCGGACTCCTGGGTTCTCTCCCCGGCTCCGTGGGGGGAGCCCGGACACCTGGGTTCTATCCTTGGCTCTATCCTAGACTCCCTGTATCTCTCTGGGACTCAGTTTCCCCATCTCTATAATGGGCAAAATAACCTCGGTCGCAGTGGGGTGGACGCTGTTTGGCGCGGGGCTGTGTCTGGGCCGTGCCTGACATGACGGGCCCCAATCGCCTCCCCTGAGCCAGCCAGTCCCCGCCCTGGGACCGGATGGGAACCGGTGCCCCCCAGAGGGGACAGGCCCCATCTCCCGTCCCCAGGGCTCAACTCCTGAGGACTCTCTGGAGCGAGAAGCCGAGACTCAGAAAAGAAACAGTGTGAAGTCATGACCCCATTAAAGGAGCCAGGCCAGGAACCCAGGTGTCCTGGTGAAACCTCCTCCCCCCCGCCCCTGAGAAATTACATCATCCAGCACTTCCTGTCCTAAACGCTTATGTGGCTGGCCAACAACCCCCGCGCCCCACCCCAGAGAGACTGGGTCTCAGCACTGGGCGAGGGGTCCCTTAGTAGCCCCAGATGACAGGATTAGGGGATTCTGAGGGAAACAGGGCATGGGGGTGGGGGTTGGGAGCCAGGACTCCTGGGTTCACTCCCCAGCTCTGGGAGGGGAGTGGGGTCTAGTGGTTACAGCAGGGGCGGGCTGGGAGTCAGGACTCCTGGGTTCTCTCCCCGGCTCAGCGTGCGCTCTCTCCTCACCCGCAGACCAGGCCTGGGGTTTCTCCTTCCATCCCCCCCACCCACACCCCAGCGATGACCAACCAGGTGGAGTTGGCCCTGGGGGATGGGCCCCACCTCAGCCTGGACCCGCTGCCCAAGGCCTGCCTGGCGAAGCGCTGCGGCTGGCTCACCCGCAACCTGCTGCTAACCCTCACCATCCTGGGTAGGTGGGAGCCCCGGGGGCCTGTAGGGGGCGCTGGGGTGCGAGGAGCAGGGTGGGGGGCCCAGCAGGGGGCGCTGGGGTGCGGGGGATGGGCTGGGGCCAGTAGGGGGCGCTGGGTGTCGGGGGTGGGGTGGGGCCCAGCAGGGGGCGCTGGGGGGCAGAAGGTGGGGCAGGAAGCCCAGAGCTAGGGGGCAGGGGCAGAAGGTGGAGTAGGGGACCTACCCATTCCCCCCCCCCAGCCTTCCCCCACATCTCTCCACCCCCACCCCCCGTCTCTATCATTACACACAAACAGGTGATCAATGGGTGGGGGATCAGATGTGACCCCCCCACACCCAGACCACGGGGCGGCATGTGATTATCGTCTCATTGTGTCGTTTACGTCACTACCTGGGAGGAAGAAAATTAAACATGGTCTAATCCCCCCCCTCCCCAGCGGCTGTTGGCTTGACCCCCCACCCACGCGGTCACCTTCCCCCCCCCCCCCCGCAAAGTGGGCGGGTTCACATATGGGATCATTGTAAGCCCCAATGCAGGCTAGGGGGCGCTCTCCCCAGAGAGGGGGTCCCCATATACCCACGCCCCACCCCAGAGCCAGCCGCATCCCAGCGCCCGGCGAGGGGTCCCCGGATACCCAGTCCCCACGCCCCACCCCAGAGCCAGCTGCATCTCAGTGCTGGAGGGGAACCCTATTGGGGGTCGTGCTGAGGTTCCGTCCCCTCGTCTCTAGGGGTCATTCTGGGCGCCGTGTTTGGGGGCCTCCTGCGGCTGCTCCCCCCGCTGGACGAAGACCTGCTGGTCCTTATCTCCTTCCCTGGAGACATCCTCATGCGGATGCTGAAAATGCTCATCTTGCCCTTGGTCATCTCCAGCCTCATCTCAGGTGAGGGCGGGGGGCCGGGGACAGCGGCTGGGGCCAAAAGCTGAATCTCGTTCCCCCTCATGGGATTCGAACTCGCGGCGCTCGGGAGCAGCACAGGGCTGTGGTACCCAGCCTAGCCACCGGGGGAGAGGGGTTAGACCGACCACCCACAGGGTGCTGTGCTGCATGGAGCAGGGCGAGGGACTCATTATGGGGCATTGTCCCTGTATACCCAGCCCCCCCTGCCCCACCCCAGAGCCAGCCGCATCCCAGCGCCCGGCGAGGGGGTCCCCGTATACCCAGCCCCCCCTGCCCCACCCCAGAGCCAGCCGCATCCCAGCGCCGGGCGAGGGGTCCCCGTATACCCAGCCCCCACGCCCCACCCCAGAGCCAGCCGCATCCCAGCGCCCGGCGAGGGGTCCCCGTATACCCAGCCCCCAGCCCCACCCCAGAGCCAGCCGCATCCCAGCGCCGGGCGAGGGGTCCCCGTATACCCAGCCCCCGCGCCCCACCCCAGAGCCAGCCGCATCCCAGCGCCGGGTGAGGGGTCCCCGTATACCCAGCCCCCGCGCCCCACCCCAGAGTCAGCCGCATCCCAGCGCCGGGTGAGGGGGTCCCCGTATACCCAGCCCCAGTGCCCCACCCCAGAGCCAGCCACATCCCAGCGCTGGGCGAGGGGTCCCCGTGTAGCTTTCGCTCTGTTCCTGGGCAGGGCTGGCAGGACTGGATGCCAAGTCGAGCGGGCACATGGGCACCCGGGCCATGGTGTATTACATGTCCACCACGGTGCTGGCCGCCGTGCTGGGCGTGATCCTGGTGCTGTCCATCCACCCGGGCAACCCCAAGCTGAAGACGGCGACGGGCGCGGCGGAGCGGAACGAGGAGGTCTCTAGCCTGGACGCCTTCCTGGATTTAATCCGGAACCTCTTCCCCGAGAACCTGGTGCAGGCCTGTTTCCAACAGGTAGGGGGCGCTCGCCCAGCAGGCAGTGCCCCCAGGCAGCACTAGGGGGCGCTGGGCTGCAGAGTGTGGGTCTGGAGGGCTCAGCAGGGGGCGCTCTCCCCAGGCAGGCAATGCCCCAGGGAGTCACTAGGGGGCGCTGGGCTGCAGGGTGTGGGGCCGGGGGGCTCAGCAGGGGGCGCTCTCCCCAGGCAGGCAATGCCCCTGGGAGGCACTAGGGGGCGCTGGGCTGCAGGGTGTGGGGCGGGGGGGCTCAGCAGGGGGCGCTCGCCCAGGCAGGCAGTGCACGCAGGCAGCACTAGGGGGCGCCGGGCTGCAGGGTGTGGGGCCGGGGGGCTCAGCAGGGGGCGCTCTCCCCAGGCAGGCAATGCCCCAGGGAGTCACTAGGGGGCGCTGGGCTGCAGGGCGTGGGGCCGGGGGGCTCAGCAGGGGGCGCTCTCCCCAGGCAGGCAATGCCCCAGGGAGTCACTAGGGGGCGCTGGGCTGCAGGGCGTGGGGCCGGGGGGCTCAGCAGGGGCGCTCTCCCCAGGCAGTCCGGGCTGAGCCTGGTTCCCTTGCCCAGGTCCAGACGGTGTCCCAGAAGGTGCCGGTCCCGCCCCAGGTGGTGCGGCAGGAGAACATCACCCGGCTGCTCCCGGGGAACCTGTCCCTGCTCAACGCCACCGTCACAGAGATCAACCTGGGGCCCAGCACCCTCACCCAGAAACGGCTGGAGTTCAAGGCGGGCATGAACGTGCTGGGTAAGTCCCCGGCGGGCCCCGGCTGCGGGGAGGCTCGCAGCAACCGGAGTGCCCATCTGAGGGCACTGTTGGGGGAAAGCTCACAGCGCTGGGGCACTGCTGTGGGGAAGCTCGCAGCAACCGGAGTGCCCGTCTGAGGGCACTGCTGGGGGAAGCTTGCAGTGCTGGGGCACTGTTGCGGGGAAGCTCACGGCATTGGAGCACTGCTGCAGGGAAGCTCGCAGCAACCAGAGTGTCAATCTGAGGGCACTGCAGGGGGGATGCATGCAGCACTGTGGCACTGCTGGGGAGAAGCTCACAGCGCTGGGGCACTGCTGGGGGAAGCTCGCAGCACTGGGGCACTGCTGGGGGAAGCTCGCAGTGTTGGGACACTGCTTGGGGAAGCTCGCTGCGCTGGGGCACTGCTGGAGGAAGCTCGCAGCATTGGGACGCTGCTGGGGGAAGCTTGCAGCGTTGGGGCACTGCTGTGGGGAAGCTCACTGCACTGGGGCACTGCAGTGGGGAAGCTCGCAGCATTGGGACAGTGCTGGGGGGAAGCTCGCAGCATTGGGGCACTGCTGGGGGAAGCTCGCAGCATTGGACACTGCTGGGGGAAGCTTGCAGCGTTGGGGCACTGCCGTGGGGAAGCTCGCTGCACTGGGGCACTGCAGTGGGGAAGCTCGCAGCATTGGGACAGTGCTGGGGGGAAGCTCGCTGCGTTGGGGCACTGCTGGGGGAAGCTCGCAGCCCACCACGGCCCTGACACACACACCCCGCTCCCTCCCCACAGGGCTGATCGGGTTCTTCATCGCCTTCGGGGTGGTCATGGGGCAGATGGGGGAGCAGGCCAAGCCCATGGCCGACTTCTTCAACATCCTCAACGAGATCATCATGCAGCTGGTCTCCATGATCATGTGGTATGGGGGGGGAGCCTGGGGGGCGGGGGTATGATGGGGGGAGCCTGGGGACAGGGCTATGGTGGGGGGCAGGGAGGAGCCTGGGGGACGGGGGTATGATGCGGGGCAGGGGGTAGCCTGGGGGTGGGGGTATGATGGGGGGCAGGGAGGAGCCTGGGGGGCGGGGCCATGCTGGGGGTCAGGGAGGAGCCTGGGGGTGGGGGTATGATGAGGAAAGGCTGTGGGGAGAGGTGTCACATCTCATCGCCCACCCCACTCTTTAGCTGACCTGGGGGGGGGTCCTCAGGACACCTCTCACTGTCCCTCCCCCACTATCTCCCCCCAGGGCCACCCCTCGCAGCCTTTCCCCCCTCACAAACTACTTCCCCCAATTCTCCCCATGCATGAGTCCCCCCACATGCCCCCAGCCCCTCCCCCACCCCCCATCTCCCTTACATCCCCTCCTCCTCTCAGCCCCATGGTCCCTGTCATGGAGTGTGGGGGTGTCAGGGCCCTGCACCCCCACTTCCTGCCATGCACCGGGACTCTCCGCCGGCCGGGAACACAGATGGTTTATTAGCCGACAGGAACAGCCCAAACCAGAGCTTGTGGGTACAGACCAGGAGCCCTCAGTCGCGGGGGGGGGGGGGGGGGGATAGGCCATCCGTTGCCAGGAGACAGGGCATCGGCCATTCCCCTGCCCTCTCGGGCTCTGCACCAATCACACCCCGTTATCCCACCCCCTAGATCCTTGAGAATAGCATAGGGGAAACTGAGGCACCCACCCAGTATTCAGAGAAAACATTAGGAACATTCCCACGTCATCACTGGCCCCCCTCAGCCCCCACCTCATAGTCTCCCTTCCTCACTGTCCCCTTCACCTTCTCCCTGCCCCACCCCACGCAGTGTCGCCGCTCCCCCCACTGTCCCCTCTAGCCTCACCCCTCCCCTCACCGTCTCCCCCTTGCCACGCTCCTCAGGGTCTGCCCCCGGCTCCGCCCCACCCTTCACAGTCTCCCCCTGGCCCCGCCCCTCAGGGTCTCCCCCCGGCCCCGCCCCTCACGGTCTCCCCGGCCTCCCCCAGGTACTCGCCCTTCGGCATCGCCTCCCTGATCTGCGGGAAGCTGGCGGGGCTACAGGACCTGGAGCTGGTCGCCCGCCAGCTGGGCATGTACATGGTGACGGTGGCCCTGGGGCTGCTGCTGCACGGGGCCCTCGTCCTGCCCCTCATCTTCTTCGGGGTCACGCGCCAGAACCCCTTCGCCTTCTACGCCGGCATCTTCCAGGCCTGGCTCACCGCCCTGGGCACCGCCTCCAGGTGGGGGGCAGGGGGCACCGAGCGGGGGGCATTGGAGGCTCCGTGGATCTCTGCGGCCGGGCGGAGTTGAAGGGGATCCGGGGGGATCAGGGGCTACAGGGGGGTCAGAGGGATCTGGGGTATGGGGGTGTTGGGGACTATTGGGAGTGTCGGGGGGCTCCATGCTCCATGGATATCTCCCCCCAGCGCGGGGCCAGGGGATGTCGGGGGGTGTTGGGGAATGTGTGTGTGTCTCCACCCAGCGTGGGACTGGGGGATGTCGGGGGCTATTGGGGTGTTGGGCCATGCGTGTCTCCCCCCAGCGTGGGGCCGGGGGGTGTCAGGGGGTCTATCGGGGGGTGTCTGGGGGGCTATGGGGGCTATCCAGGGCTCCGTGTGTCTCCCCCCAGCGCGGGGACACTGCCTGTGACGTTCCGGTGCCTGGAGGAGAACCTGGGGGTCGATCGACGCGTCACCCGCCTGGTGCTGCCCATCGGCGCCACCATCAACATGGACGGCACGGCGCTGTACGAGGCCGTGGCCGCCATCTTCATCGCCCAGATGAACAACATCGCCCTGGACGGGGGGCAGATCGCCACCGTCAGGTGAGCCCCCCGGGCCCCCAGCTCCCCCAGATTCCCAAACTCCTGGGCCCCCAGACCCCGGACAGCGTTGCCGCCCCTTTGGAATCAGGCCGGGTCCCCCGGCGGCTACTGACCCCAACCCAGGAGATCGGCTGCTAAAAGTCCGGTGGCGCTGTGGGGTGAGGCGGGCTCCTGCCTGCCCTGGCCCCGCACCGCTCCTGGAAGTGGCCGGCACGGC
This sequence comes from Chrysemys picta bellii, assembly GCF_011386835.1. Classification (NCBI taxonomy): domain Eukaryota; kingdom Metazoa; phylum Chordata; order Testudines; family Emydidae; genus Chrysemys; species Chrysemys picta. The sequence goes on from NC_088807.1 coordinate 23,540,424, forward strand.
CCCTGGTGTGTGTGTGGGGGGGTGTCTCTGCACTCTGCCTCCACCCTCAGCCCCGACTCCGCAGCTCCCATTGGCCAGGAGCTGCGGCCAATGGGAGCTACGGGGAGCGGTGCCTGCAGGTGCCCCCTCCTGCACCCCAACCCCCCTGCCCCAGCCCAGTGAAAGTGAGGGAGGGGAGGGGGGATGCGAGCGACGGAGGGAGGCGGGATGGAGTGAGCGGGGCGGGGCTTCTGAGAAGGGGGCGTGGCCTCGGAGAAGGGGCGGGGTCTATAAGGAGGGGCGGTGCCTCAGTGTAGGGGGCGGGGCCAGGGTGTTTGTGTGATTAGACCAGTGGCAACCCTATCCCCAGACCCCCGGCCCTCGACCTCCTGGGCCCCACAGCGGGGAAGGGTCCCCTGCCCCCTGCATTGACCCCCACCCCCCTCCCTGCCCCCTAGCCTGACAGCCACCCTGGCCAGCGTGGGCGCGGCCAGCATCCCTAGCGCCGGCCTGGTCACCATGCTGCTCATTCTGACGGCCGTGGGGCTGCCCACGCAGGACATTAGCCTGCTCATCGCCGTGGACTGGCTGCTGTGAGTGCCGGGGGGCGGGGCAGGGTGGGGCAGAAGGGGAGGGGTTAGGGGGCAGGAGGGATGGGGAGGGGTTAGGGGGCAGGGAGTGGGCAGGAGGGATGGGGAGGGGGAATTAGGGGCAGGAGGGATGGGAGGGAGTTAGGGGGCAGGGAGTGTGAAGGAGGGATGGGGAGGGGTTAGGGAGCAGGGAGTGTGCAGGAGGGATGGGGAGGGGGAATTAGGGGCAGGAGGGATGGGAGGGAGTTAGGGGGCAGGGAGGGGTCCCCCCATGTGGGTGCCCCCCAGCGCTGACCCCTGGCCCCACCCCCCAGGGACCGCCTGCGCACCTCCATCAACGTGGTGGGGGACTCGTTCGGGGCCGGCATCGTTTACTACCTGTCCCGGGCCGAGCTGGCGGCCGTCGACGCCCGGGCCGAGGGGCGCCCGCCCGAGCCCCCCAGCCCCAAGGTCCCGCCGCTACCCAACCACCAGGGGCCCCCCGAGGGCGCCGGGGTGGGGTACACGGCCCTGCCCGCCGCTGACAGCGAGGAGGAGGAGCAGGTGAGGCCGCTGTGCTGCGAGCTTCCCACAATAGTGCCCCCAGCGCGGCGAGCTTCCCCACAACAGTGCCCCCAGCGCTGCGAGCTTCCCAACAACAGTGCCCCTGGCGCTGCAAGCTTCCCCACAACAGTGCCCCCAGCGCGGCGAGCTTCCCCGCCACAGTGCCCCCAGCGCTGCGAGCTTCCCCACAACAGTGCCCCTGGCATGGCGGAGCTTCCCCACAACAGTGCCCCCAGCGCGGCGCGCTTCCCAGCCACAGTGCCCCCAGCGCTGCGAGCTTCCCTGCGACAGTGCCCCGGGTAATTTGGTTCCTGTCCCCAGCAGGCGGAGACGCCGTCATGGGAGCCGGGGGCCGAGGCCGAGGGGCCCGAGGGGTGGCCGGGCAGTGACCAGGAGGAGAAGGAAGAGGAGGAATAACCAGGCCCCGGCTGGAGCAGCTGCCACCAGCGGGGGGTGGGGGTGGGGGGTGGGAAGAGGGATTAATTCTCTGTATTCAGTTCTGCCCCAAATCACTGGGTGGGGGCCCCCCTCGTCCCCCCACCAGTGCTCTCTACTCAGCCCCCCCACGCCAGAGGGCCCCCCCCAGTGCCGGGCACGGGGTCCCCGTGTACCCAGCCCCTCCCCACCCAGAGGGGCCCGTCCCAGTGCCGGGCGAGGGGTCCCCATGTACCCAGCCCGCCCACACCCAGAGGGGCCTGTCCCAGCCCCAGACGAGGGGTCCCCAGCAGGAAAATTCCAGGTCTGTGCCCCCCCCCGTCTAGCAGCTTTTCCTCCCATCCTGCCCCCCCTTTACAGAGGCTCCCAAAGGCCCAGCCCCTCCCTACTCTGGCCTTATCCCCCCCGCCCCCCCATTCACGCCAGCAGGGACTGACCCCTCCCCCCCCCAGCCATCAGGGGGCGGACAGACTGCCCCCCTCACCCTGGGGGGGCTGTTTGACTCATGCCCCCCCACCCCACTCCCTGGCTCCGCCCCGCTGAGTTCTGACCCCCGCCCCCCATCGTCACCAGCCCAGCAACACTGGGGGGGAACCTCAGGATTTGTAATAAACGACTGAAACCTGCCGCCAGCTTCGGGCTTGGCCCTGCTCCGTGTGGGGGGCGAATCATGGGGCGGGGCCTCTTCCAAGCTCCGCCTACAAGCAGGCCCTGCCATTGGACTCCTGATCTTTGCCCACCTCCCACCCCCCCACTTCTCAGATGGGGCGTGGACGGCTCAGGCTCTCGGCAAACCCAGGCAGCGGCGCTGTGTCGGTTACCCTGGGGTGGGGGCTCACAGCTGTGCGACAGGCTCAGTCCAACGCGGGGTGCGGGAGGGGGGGGGTCTTTACACCCATGTTTTTTTAACGAAAGCTGAGTGGCCGGTGTCCAGGCATGGGGCAGCTGCTAGCACCGGCCACTGCGCCCAGCTCTGGGGTGACTCACGGTCCGCCAGGCCAGCTGTTGGGATTAAAGAGCTGAAAACTGGAGGAGTGGGGGGAGCAGCTGGTGGAGGGGGGAGGAAGGGAGGGAGGTGATGGTTGGGGGGGGGGTTGGTTGATCCCACCAGCTGGAAAGGAGTCTGCAGCCACTGGCTCTGGGGTGGAGCTGAGGTGCTGGGCAGATGTTGGCGGTGGGCGGGGGGTTAAATGGGATAATAAGCCACCAGGGCGTCAGCCGGCCAAGTCTCAGTGTTGGGCTGGTGAGAGGGGACCCCAGCAAGGGTGGGGGGAGCCCAGGGCTGGGCTAGCAGGGGCTGCGGGTCGGGAGTGAGGGGCACCGGCAGGGCTGGGGGGAGCCCAGGGCTGGGCTGGCAGGGGCTGCGTGTCGGGAGTGAGGGGCACCGGCAGGGCTGGGGGGAGCCCAGGGCTGGGCTGGCAGGGGCTGCGGGTCGGGAGTGAGGGGCACCGGCAGAGGTGTGAGGGTGGGGGTGTGCAGGGCTGGGCTGGGGGTCAGTTTGTTTTTGTAGGGTCTCCCTCGTTTCCTGACCAGCAAAGGAGGCCGGCGGGCGAGTTGGGGGTGGGAACCCGTTTATTTAAACTCACACAAGCCACATTAGATCTAAGAGCAACTGAAGAGCCGACCCCCAGATTGCCCCTTGGGGAGACAGAGCCAGACCCTCCCTGGGTCAGAAATAACCCCAGCCCGAGGGGGGGGGGCAGGGTGAGCTCCCCCCACGGCAGGACAGAGAGGTGTGGGGGCTAGTGGTTAGAGCAGGGGGGGGCCGGGCTGGGAGCCAGGATGCCTGGGTTCTCTTGAGGGGGGGTCTCAAAGGTAGTTCCCCCCGGGGAGGTTAGCTGGGGATAGACACTCCAGCCTTGGTGGGCTCGGCTTGGGCTGCTCGGAGCCGGTGGGCCCTGGGGTCTTGTGCCCAGGGGGGGTCTGTGAGGCAGGGAGGGGGGGCTGCGGTGGGGGGCAGGGCCAGGGCGGGGCCTGGGCTGGCTGCGGGGGGGCCGGGAACTTGTTCTCGTCCGTCTCGTAAAGGAACCAGTCATAGGAACCCTTTGGGCTGTCCAGGTGCAGAGCTGGGGGAAGGAGACAAAAGTCAGTGATGGAACCCAGGCGTCCTGGCTCCCAACCCCCCCACCCTCTAACCACTAGACCCCACTCCCCTCCCAGAGCTGGGGAGAGAACCCAGGCGTCCGGGCTCCCAACCACTAGCCCCCACTCCCCTCCCAGAGAGGGGGAGAGAACCCAGGCGTCCTGGCTCCCAACCCCCCCCCCGAAACCACTAGCCTCCCCTCCCCTCGCCAGGGAGAGAACCCAGGCGTCCAGACCCCGCTCACCGAGGTCTTCGAGGGACCCGTCCTGCAGGCGCCGGTGCGCAAAGGACGACCCCCGAGCCCCCCGGCGGTAGGCGCAGTAGATCCCAGAGAAGAGGCAAAGCAGGAGGCCGGAGGCCAAGAGGAAAAGGCCCATGGCCTGGGCCCCCCCGGCCCCCTGGTGCTCGGCCGGCCGGCCTGCGGGGGGAGGGGGAGAGCGGTGAGATGGGACCCAGGCGTCCGGCTTGCCGCCCCTCCCTTCTGCTTCTTCCCCCCGGATCCCCTCGCCAAGCACTGCCCCAGTCACTCTGCACTATACCAATGCAGTCACTCCCTTTCTGCCCCCCACAGCGCCCCTCTCTGCACCCCACCTCCGCATGCCCCCCTTTCTGCACCCCACAGCGCCCCTCTCTGCACCCCACCTCCGCATGCCCCCCTTTCTGCACCCCACAGCTCCCCTTCTGCACCCCACCTGCCCCATGCACCCCCTTTCTGCCCCTCACAGTGCCCCTCTCTGCACCCCACCTCCCCATGCCCCCCTTTCTGCCCCCCACAGCTCCCCTTCTGCACCCCACCTGCCCCATGCACCCCCTTTCTGCCCCCCACAGCTCCCCTTCTGCACCCCACCTGCCCCATGCATCCCCTTTCTGCCCCCCACAGCGCCCCTCTCTGCACCCCACCTCCCCATGCCCCCCTTTCTGCCCCCCACAGCTCCCCTTCTGCACCCCACCTGCCCCATGCACCCCCTTTCTGCCCCCCACAGTGCCCCTCTCTGCACTCCACCTCCCCATGCACCCCCCTTCTGCACCCCACCTGCCCCATGCACCACCCTTCTGCACCCCCACTCTCCTTGTGCAGCCTGTCCTCCTGCACCCCCATGCCTCACCCTGCACCCCCTTTTACATCCCTAAGCGCATGGCCCACCTCCACACTCCTTCCCCGCCCTTAAATGCACCATGAACCCCCCGTTCCTACCCCCACCCTAGCCCCCAACTCCTTGCCCATGCGCCCCCATTCCCTCAACCCCTGCCCCCCCATACACCCTCTTTACCTCTTTGCTCCACCCGCTCCACCAGCAGAACCATCTCGACCCCCCGGTGCCCCAGCGCCCCCTGCCGGCCGGAATCTCCTGCCGCAGCCCCGGGGGGCCTCTGGGGGGCACCGTCACCTGGGGTCCGCTGGCTCAGCGTTGCCGTGGGGTGGGCCAGGCTGCTGGGGGGCAGGGAGGGGCTGGGGGGAGCAGAGCGCGGACCCGTGGGGCTACGGGAGGTGGGGGCAGAGGGGGACTCGGGGGACCATCCGGTGTCAGGAGAGGGGGGAGGGCTGGGAGGGGAGGGGGGGGCCCTGTCAGCCAGGGGGGAGGGGTGGGGCCAAGGGGCAGAGGGGGACGGGGGCTGGGGGGCACCGGCAGCGAGACAAGCCCCGAGGGCCAGCAGGGCAGCCGGCAACAGCATCACCCGGCGCTGGGTGTCTCTGGGAACCAGCACCTGCGAGGGGTGAGAAGGGGTTAAATTGGGGTGTCGGCCCCCCGCCTCCCACTGCTGAGCGCCCGCTGCTGACCCCCCGCCCCACTCCCCACTGCTCAGCGCCCCCCGCTGGCCCCCCGCCCCGCTCCCCACTGCTCAGCGCCCCCCGCTGACCCCCCGCCCCGCTCCCCACTGCTCAGCGCCCCCTGTTGGCCCCCCATCCCGCTTCCCAGAGCTCAGCGCCCCCTGCTGCCCCCCCCGCTCCCCACTGCTCAGCGCCCCCTGCTGCCCCCCCCGCTCCCCACTGCTCAGAGCCCCCTGCTGCCCCCACCGCTCCCCAGACCCCAGCGCCCCCTCCTGGCCCCCTGCCCTGCACCCCAGAGCTCAGCGCCCCCTGCTGGCCCCTTGCTTACCCCCTAACGCCCCCTAGCACCATCCTGGGGTATCGGCACCAGCCCTGCGAACCCCGTGCCCCGGTGGGATGGAGACGACACAGGTGTAACCATAGCTACGGCAGGGCCCCCCCACGGGACCCCCCGCTCCTGCTGGTTACCAGACTCCGTTGTTGGCAACATCTCCCGGGCGGCGGGTGTGGTACCCGCTGCCCCAGAGCAAACAAACTGTCTCCCCAGCCCTGGGCGCTAGGGGGCACCGGGCTGCAGGGCGCGGGACAGGGGCTCAGCGGGGGGGCTGGGCTATGGGGAGGCAGGAAGCGAGGGGCTCAACGGGGGTCTCGGCTATGGGGGGGCAGGAAGCGAGGGGCTCAGCAGGGGGGGCTCAGCGGGGGTGGGGGGGCTCTCCGCCTGCCTTTGATTCTCCTTCAGACACCTGCCCCCCAATGCAGACTGGGGGGGGGTCCCCCCAGCTCTTCCTGCCCCATCCCCACTCTTACTCTCACCCCCCCGGCTGGAAATGCGAACCAGGCCTCCCGCCAGCCTTTTCCCGGCCCCCTTGTCCCTTTGGGGGGAGCCAGGCCGGGCTCTTCCCTCATCCCCACTGGGATGTTGAGGTTACAGCCGCGTCCTGGGGTGTGCCACCCTCTGTCCCCCCCAAATTTGGGGTACCTACACCCCCTCTCCCCTTATCAACACCCCCAGGATGGACTTGCACACTTCCCCTTTAAATACAAGGGGTGGGGCGTGACAGCTCCAGCCACTTTGGTGTTTAAAGGGGTACACGGCCGCCTCCCAAAATGGGGCACTGTCCCTTTAAATTGCTGGGGGAGGGGAGAAATCAGCCTCCCCCCCAGATAGCTAAGGGGTGCGCGCCCCCCCCCCAAACAGATCCACTCCCATAGAAATCGGGGCACTGGCCTTCTAAATACATGAGGGCAAAAATGTAGGGGGGGTCCCCTCTCCAGCCCCCCCCACCCCAGCTAGGACCCCCCCAGGGCAGCCCACGTGGTGGGGGCGCTCCGTGTTACCCCGTGTCTGACTCACCTGGGTGGGGGGCAGAGAGCAGGGGAACCTCCCGCTGTTGCTGGGAGGGAGAGATGCACAATGAGCCAGGACGGGGGGGGGGGGCAGCTCCTCCCTAGCAGCCCCCCCCCGGGATATGGGGGGGGTATGACGCACGTGCTCCCGGGGGGGGCACAGACGCTGCTAACAACCCAGCAATAACAACCGTGGCTCCGCTCCAGCTTCTGGGACTGGGGGGGGGGGGGACTGTTGACCTGATGCCCCATCAGACCCCCCCCCCCGTGGAGGCCCGGGCGCTCTGGGAAGACAGGGCGGGCACGGTGAAGGCCCGTGAGTTTCGCACCCAGGGGTGGCGAGGGAGACACCCCCCAGCCCCCGCTTTGGGGTGAGCCCGTCACAAGCAGCTGTCTCAAGCTCCCGAATGGGACCCAGCCCCGCAAAAACCTTCGTGGCCCAGCCCCTCCCCCCCAAAGGGCCCAAGCAACCTCAGGCAGGCAAGGGGCAGCCAGCAAGGAGGGGGGGAGCCCCAGCACCACTGGCTCAGCTGCAAATAGAACCCAGGAGTCCTGGCTCCCAGGCCCCCCTGCTTCAGCCACTAGACCCCACTCCCCTCCCAGAGCCAGGGAGAGAACCCAGGAGTCCTGGCTCCCAGCCCCCCCTGCTCTGACCACTAGACCCTGTGTCCCAGACTCCCAGGCCCCGCGCTTGCTTGGCTCTGTACGGCCCCTGGGAGGAGCCCCCATCCATGCAACGCCTTCTCGGGGGGGGGCGGTGTTATTAGCTGACAGGAATTGGGTTAAGGGGGGAACGTCCCTGTCACAGACTCACAGATTGTGCCCACTCTTGGCCCCGTGCAGTCCGTGGGGGGTGCCCCTTTCAGTGCGACAGCCCTTCTCGGGGGTCCACTCTCTCTCGGGGTCAGGCCCCTCCACTTCCTGGAGCCGCACCTCTCTGAGCCTTAGCACGCCTGTCTCTGCCGTGGGCCCCCTCAGGGAGTCCACTCGCTCTGGACCCCCGGGGCCCCCCCCACCCCGTTCTCTAGCTCGGAGTGACTCCCGCTCCCCCTCTCCAGCCCCGAGCCCCCCTGCTTCCCAGCTGGGCATCTGAGATCACGGCCCCAAATCCCGCCTCTGTCCATTATCTTCTCTCCACGTAACCAGGGTCGCCTGGGCCTCCTCTCCCCTCTTCCGTCCTCTGGCTGGAACCGGTCCCCGGGGTCCTGTCCCCACAGCCCATTGTCCCCCCACTGGCCAGAACCGGCTGCGACTCGTGAGCTGGGTCACCAGTCGCTGGGGTGTCCATTCTCCAGGCTATTGGCTGGGGTCCCACGTTCCCTCTCCGGTCCTGTGTACCCACAAACTCCCCCTCCCCTCGTTAAACCAGCAACACCCAGGGACACCGAGTCCCACCCCCTCGCCCTGCAAACCATTGGAAAAACACGGAAACAAGAAGAAAATCCCCCACTTCGTCACAGGCCCTCACGGGTCAGTAACTGGGGAAAGACAGGAAACAAAGGAGGGACTAAAGGGGCAGTTTTCAGGCCGGAGAGAGGTGACTAGCAGGGTCCTCCAGGGGGCTACACCGGGCCCAGCGCTGCTCAACATGGGTATAAGGGAGCTGGGAAAAGGGGGAACCAGGGAGGTGGCCGAGGTTGCAGCCCACACAAAACGACTCAAGCCTGTTAAATGCAGCGCGTTACAAAGAGGCCGCGCCGAACTGGGGGACCGGGCCACGAAGTGGCAGATGAAACTCAAAGTAACGCACCCTGGAACCATGAGCCCAGCTCGACGTATAACCTGATGGGGGCTGGTAAGCGAGAAGGACTTTTGCAGAATGTGTGCCTCAGTTTCCCCATGTACCACGTGGTCACGGAGGTGGGGAGAAGAAGCTGTGCGCTTGCTGCGCAGACCCACGTGTGACCCACGCCGGCTGCCTGGGGCCCTGCCCCATGCCCAGGAAGGGGCCCAGAAGACAATGGTGCCCCCCACTGCCCAGCCCTTTGGCACCCAGGAGCTAACGCCCTTAGGTGCCCCCTGGGCAGAGAGCCGGCCGGGTGCGACCAGCTGGAGGACAAAGGGCTGGGGAGGTGCTGTGTGGGGCAGCTGGGGGCACTGGCCCAACCCAGCCGGCCTTAGCTGTAATTTCTGTTCTCGGCGCTAACCCCCAACAACCCCGCTGGCCGAGTCACCCCGAGCTGGGGGGCCTGGCTCCCTCGGGGGGGGGGGGCTGTCCCCATCAGCCACCAGGGCCCAGCCTGGGGCACTTGCCGACCCCAGGGGAGGGGGCTGCAGGCTCTGAGGGGCGGTTTTGGGGGCAGGAAGCCAAGGCACTCACCCCAGTGAGAGCAACCCTGAGGAGGTGTTCGGGATCCGCCTGGGGGCCGGGCGGGAGCACCAGGCCGGTGGATCCCAGCTGGGTCTGAAGGAGCTGTTCCCACTCACACAAGGGATCTTAGAGGCCCCGTGGACTTCTCTGAAACCTGCCCCCCGAAAGCTAAGCGGACGCAGAACCCCAGGAAAGGGGGAGGAGCCAGGCAGTATCCTGCCAGCGCTGGGTGAACCCAACACCCACCCACCCCCGGCACAGGCAGCTCTGGGTGGGGCCGGCAGCGGAGATCTGGTAAAACTGGAAAAGGTGCAGAGACGGGCCCCAGAAGTGATCTGGAAGATGGAACAGCTTGGCCAGGACACATTGAAAAACCAGGGAGCGTTCAGCTTGGGAAAGAGATGACGAAGGGGGGAGATATGCTGGGATCTGTAATATCAGGACTGGTTTGGAGAACATGTTATTCCCCCCCCCCCTTCACCTGACAAGAACCAGCAGCCACACACTGAAATGAATGGACAGCAGGTTTAAGACAACCAGCAGGAAGTATTTCTTCACCCAACGCACTGTCAACCTGGGGAACTCCCTGCCACAGGATGTTGTGAAGGCCTAAAGTATAGGTCCATTGATGGCTATTAGCCAAGAGGGGCCAGGAGCCAACCCCCATCCTCTGGGTGTCCCTGAACCTCTGACTGGCAGAAGCTGGGAGTGGGGGACGGATCACTTCAGAATTGCCCCAAACCAGGCACCCCACAGGAGCCTGGGGGCCGGACAGCCTGTGGGGCCGGCCCAGCACGGCGGTTTCTGCTCCTTTCCGGCACGCTGGACAGATAGACGGACACCGGGAGGTAGAAAGCCAAGTATTTATTGATGCAGTGACAGGGAGTCCATGCGATACGCGAGGGGGGGTCGTCCCCCCCAGCAGAGGCGGCATCTCTCTGGTCACCAGGGGTCAGCGGCGCCCCAGGACCAGGGCCAACCCCATGGCAGCGAGCAGCAGCAGGAGGGGAGACGCTCAGCAGCACGGTGACGATCACCCTGCCCCCGAGCGCCCGCCGGGGCCGGGCTCCATGGCGCGGAAGCTGCGGGGGAGACCTGGGGGGAAAGCCGCAGGGGCAAAGAGGCGGGGCTTAGTCCTGCCATGCAGGGGGAGGGGCGTGGCCAGACTAAGCCACATCTCCAGATCTGGCAGCCGGCGCCCCCTGGAGGGGGAAAGGCCCAGTGTCCCATTCCCTCCGCGCCCCCCCCAAACCAGTCTCACCTCTCGTCTCAAAGGGTCGAGACCAATTCGTCAGTGTCACCGGGGTCACGGCTCGGCCGTACAGAGCAAACCGCACCCTGCAGAAAGCAAGGCAGCTGGTGCTTATGAAGAGGGAGGGAACCCAGGAGTCCGGGCTCACGACCCTCCCCCCGCCCCCGGGCTCTAACCGCTAGACCCACTCCCTTCCAGGAGAGAGAACCCAGAGTCCTGGCTCCCAGCCCGCCTGCTCTAACCACTAGACCCCACTCCCATTCCTCACCCCCACAATCTCAGCCAGCCCCAGATACTCCTATATGCTCCCCACACCCTGCACCCCAGAGATTCAACCCTCCCAGGCAGCACCCCAGGCTCCCCCTCCCTGCACCCCCCCCCCACACTACCTGTAGCTCCGGCCAGGGAGCAGGTCCCGGGTGCAGGTGTCGTTCAAGCAGGCCAGGCCCGGCCCCACGTCATAGGCAAATTCCCGCGGGAGGGGGGGCTCCTCAAACAGGGGGCTGCAGGGGGGCACCAGGAAGCCCTGGGGCACCTTGTAGGTGGCATTGTCCCCTGGGGACAGACAGCAACATGGAGTAACAGCCCAGGAATCCAGGAGTCCTGGCTCCCAGCACTAACCACTAGACCCCACTCCCCTCCCCAAGCCAGGGAGAGAACCCAGGAATCCTGGCTCCCAGCCCCCTCCCCCTGCTCTAACCAGAAGACCCCACTCCCCTCCCCATACCTGAAGGCTGTACGTGCACCTGGATCGTGGCCGATGCCCGGGGTGCCTGGCTGGGGTCCACGCTCACCTGGCGCCATCGCTCGTAGAGGCAGTACGCAGGGCGCAGGCGCAGAATGGTGGAGAGGCGAGAGGATTCGGAGTACAGCCTCACAGGGTAATCTGGGGGGCAGGATGGGGGGAGGGGGGCAAAGTGAGAGCCTGCCCAGAGCAGCCCAACTCCTCCCCAAGCCAGGGAGAGAACCCAGGAGTCCTGGCTCCCAGCCCCCTCCCCCACGAACCACTAGACCCCACTTCCCTCCCAGAGTGGGAGAAAGAACCCAGGAGTCCTGGACAGGGCTCAGCTGTGGCCAGTCCCTCCTCTCTGCCCCCAGCTGCACGGGGAGGGGCCAGGGTGCTGGGGGGGGCCCCAGGCCAACTCACCCAGGGGAGGCAGCGAGACAGCCCCCAGACTCAGCCAGAGGAGAAGGAAAAGGGGCCCCAAACACTGGCTCGCCATAGCTGCTCCGGCCACCCCCAGCAACAGCTACCATGAGCCACCGGGGAGGGGGAATAAATAAATCCTGCCCCCATCAGGGGCAGCTGGGTGGGGCGGGGCCCCCAGAGCTGAGATTTAAATGGGAAGAGACCCCCCCCCCCCCCGCCCATGTGATCTGGCTGTGGGTGCCCCGGGGGGGAGGGAGGACTCATCCCCCTCCCCCAACCCCCTGCCCCCATCCCTCTGTCTGTGCCCTGGGATACTGATCCGCCATCCCCACCCCGCCCCCCTGTCCATGCCCATCCGACTGTCTCTTCCCTGCGAGGGGGGGTTAACCCCCCCATCTCACCTCCCCAAACCCCCCAGCCGCCGGCAGCCCCACCCCCCGGTTCCGTGTCCCTGGCCGCGTCGCTCCATTAATTTAATGAAACGATTTTCCTCTCTGGTCCCCCCGCCCCCCGCTCTCCAGTCCCAATTAACCGCCTGGGGGCGAGCGCCGGGCGATTGATATCCGGCTTGCCCGCCTGGCACAGCCCGCCAGGCCTCCCTTCCCGGCCCGGCCCCTCTGCCCCACGCTGGCCTCTCTGGAAATAACCCAGCATCGTCTGCATTCCCCCCCTCGATCAGCCCCCCCGGATCCATCCTGGGGCTTCAGCATCGACAGGCCCTGCAATGCACAGAGAACCCAGGAGTCCGGGCTCCCAGCCCCCCCCCTGCTCTAACCACTAGGCCCCACTCCCCTCCCAGAGCCAGGGATCCTCTCAGCCCTCCCTGCTCTAACCACTAGACCCCCCATCCCCTCCCAGAGCCAGGGGGATAAACAGGTTTCGGGGGAACTAGGGTTTTCCCAGGGCTGGGCCACCCAAGCTGCGGCCCTTGTGACATGGGCCTGGGGCGGGAGTCTCATGGGGTCCCCATAGATCCCCAGAGCCCTGCTGCCCCCCCACGGGGTACTGGGCCCCCCAGAGTGGGCGCAATATGGGGACGGTTGCCTCTGGGCCCACGTCCTAGAGGATGCCCCCCCGCCCCAGCTGGGAGACACGGCCCAGCCCCCCTTTCCCCGCCAGCTCGTTAGGGTGCCGGCTAACGAGTCCGGCGCTAATGAGCCCTGGAGAGCGAGACACCCCCCGGAACCACCCACTCGCCATCGACAGCCGGCTGGGCCGGCAGTGAATCACGGGCGGGGGCCGGGGGCTTCGTTAGCGACGCCGTCTAACGAGGCCTTCGAGCGGGGGAGGGGCGGGCAATTAGAAGCCGCAGGCCAAGGGGTTCCGTCTGTCCCATCGACTCTGAGCTCCCAGCCTCCCCCCCAGGCGTCAGACTTGGGGGTCCCAGGAGCCCCCCGCCGCCCCAGCTGGTTCATTAACATCTCGGTCCACGCACGGGGTCGGGGACCCCCCCCAGCTCGGCAGCGGCGCCATCGATCCACGCCCCCGACACCCCCGCCGGCCGCCCGGGCCTGCGTCACGCCGGGAGCGGGGAGGGGTCTGGGGGGGCTGGCGGACGGGTATAAATCGCGCCGGGGAGCTGGGGCCAGGGAGACGGGGGGGTTGCTGGGCTGTGCACCGCTTCGGGGATCACAGGTAACCTGCGGAGGGTGCTGGGGGCCCGGGGGGCTGGGCTGGGGTTCTGGGCTGAGCCTGGGGGGGCACCGTTGGGCTGGGGGAGAGGGGGCTGGGCTGGGGGGCTGGGCTCAGCCCGGGGGGCGCCGTTGGGCTGGGGGAGAGGGGGCTGGGCTGGGGGGCTGGGTTCAGCCCTGGGGGCGCTGTTGGGCTGGGGGAGAGGGGGCTGGGCTGGGGGGCTGGGCTCAGCCCGGGGGGGCGCCGTTGGGCTGGGGGAGAGGGGGTTGGGCTGGGGGGCTGGGCTCAGCCTGGGGGGCACCGTTGGGCTGGGGGAGAGGGGGCTGGGCTGGGGGGCTGGGCTCAGCCTGGGGGGTGCCGTTGGGCTGGGGGAGAGGGGGCTTGGCTGGGGGGCTGGGCTGGGGGGCTGGGCTCAGCTTGGGGGGGTGCCGCTGGGCTGGGGGAGGTGCTGGTACCAGCGGAGCCAGGCAAGGTGGGGGCTGGGAGCGGAGGAGGAGATCTTGGGCTCGGCCGCCTGGGGAGGGGCTGGTGGGGGGCTGTGTCCAGGGGCCTCTGACCCTGTTTCCGTCCCCCCAGGGCTGGAGATGACGCCCCACCCGGCACTGGGAGAAGTCTGGTTCCCGTCACTTTCCTCCTGGGCTGCTGCTTGCTCCTGTGCTCAGGGGCTCGGCTCCCCCCGTCGTATCCCCCCAACAGGTACAGCCCCCCCCCCCCAAGAGCTGGGGAGAGAACCCAGGAGTCCTGGCTCCCAGACCCCCCGCTCTAACCATTAGACCTCACTCCCCTCCCAGAGCTGGGGAGAGAACCCAGGAGTCCGGGGCTGTCTCTGTCTCTCTCTCTCTCTCTCTCTCTCTCTCTGCCTAGGCTGTGGATGCGGGATGCCCCACAGGACCCCGCCGACCCCGGCGAACGCCCCCTGGCTTGGGACCTGCAGCTGCCGTCCATCACCCTGCAGGACTGGAGCCTCCGGATGCTGTCCGGAGAGGGGCGAAGCAGGAAGTCCCGCCTCTGGAGCGGGCCAAGCCAGGAAGTCCCGCCTGCGGAGCTGGCCCCGGGCTGGGGCGGGAAGAGGAGCATCGTGGTGGCGGACGACGCGGCTTTCCGGGAGCGGAGCAAGATGCTGACGGCCATGGAGCGCCAGAAATGGCTCAACTCCTACATGCAGAAACTGCTGGTGGTGAACCCCGACTGAGGGGGGGGGGCCGCATCCGTCTGTCCCGCCGTCCGGGGGCCGTGCGCCCCCAATAAAGGATCTTTACTTTCCGTCTGGTGACTCAGAGCCTAAAGCCAGTGGCCGGTGTTTTCATTGGGGAGGGATGGGGTGTGTGGAGAGAGGGGGTGGGGGTGGAAGGAGGGGTCCGTGGGGCTGGCTGTGAGGGGTGGGGGCATGGAGGGCTGGGGGGCTCTGTGTGGGGCTGGCTGACATATCTGGGGCTTGGCCCAGCTGGATTCCATCCCAGTCGACGCCCCCCCCCCCCCCGTGCCAAATCCTGGGGACCCCTGGATGGACGTTGGGTCAGGATTTGTGGGTGAGGAGAAACTGCCCCCCCGGCCCCCCGCAGACCATCCCCCCCTCCTGCAGGTCAGCACAGACAGACGCACACGCAGACAGACACAGACAGAAGGACACACAGATGGACGGACACACACACACACACACACACACACACAGACGGACTGTCACGGAGTTTGGGGGTGTCAGGGCCCTAGGCTGGTTGCGGGGGCGTTCCTAGCAGCAGTTTCCACGGAGCCCAAGGTGGGGGTCAGAGCTTTGAGGGGTGTGCTGGAAATGGGGGGATGGACTTGGGGGGCGGGGAACCCATGGGGCTCTTCCCCTCCCCCAGGTCTCTGTGCACCCCCAGACCTCCCTGCTCCTGCCATTGGGCTCCCCCCTGCCCTGGGGCTCCCTCCCACCTGCTACCTGCTCCCCATCTCCATGGGCTCCCTGCCCATCCTCCCCCCATCCTGAGGGTCCCCCTACCCCCATCTGTACCCTTCTCCCCATGGGCTGGGGTCTTTGGGGGGCTTACCCCCATTCCCTCCTTCCCAGATGGTGCGTGGAAGTGCCGGGAGCCCCCTTGCTGTGACCCCCAAGACCCCCAGTCTCTCACCCCTGCCAGGCCGGGGGTCTCCCGATTCTGCCCCATGGGGGGGCTCTCACCCCAGCCCTGGCGGTGCCCCTTACTCCCGCCCTGCAGCCCCCTGCTACCCCAGCCCTTGGGCCTCCCCCCAGCCCTGTTGGTGTCCTGGTGATAAAGTGGGAATTTCCCACAATAGTCTGTGCGTGCCTCAGTTTCCCCACGAGCTGTGTGGTTAGCTAGCGGAGGGGGAGAAGGTGGTTCCCCCTTTGCAGTGACCCAGAGCCCCAGGTATGACTGAGCCTGGCAACCTGAGCCCAGCCCGGCCCGCTGGCACCCAGCAGCTAACGCCCGTGGGCGCCCCCTGGGCAGGGAGCCGGCCGGGTGCGACCAGCTGCAGGACAAAGTGTTGGGAGGAGCCGGGGGGGGTTGCTCCATGTGGGGCAGCTGGGGGCACCGGGCACTAAGGGGTCGGGGGGGGGGCCTCTGGGCTCAGGCCCGACCGAGCCGGCCTTGGCTGTAATTTCTGTTCTCGGCGCTAACCCAGGACTCTCCGCTCTGCGCCCAGACCCACAACTACCCCCTGCGCTCCCCCCCCCGGCTGAGTCACTCTCCAGCCCGGAGCTGGGGGGCCTGGCTCCCTCTGGGGGGGTCCGTCTAGCCCCAGGGCCCAGCCTGGGGCACTTGCTGCAGGGGGCTCTGGACTGACCCGGGGGGGGGGTTCCCAGGGGGCGGGAAGCCGAGGGCTCACCCCAGTGAGAGCGACCCCGAGGAGGCTGCCGACCCACAGATTCCTGCTGTATCACTCCTAAGCTTCTTGCAGGGGCGGGGGAGAGAACCCAGGAGTCCTAGTTCCCAGCCCCCCTGCTCTAACCACTATATCCCACTCCCCTCCCAGAGCTGGGGGAGAACCCAGGAGTCTTGGCTCCCAGCCCCCCGCCCCACCCCAAGCACCACACAGGTATATCGAGCAGTGAAATATATTTATTGGCTGGTTGCTTAGGGCGACCTCGCCCCCCTGAGGTGGGGGGCTGAGTCTGGGGAGGGTCTGTTCCCCCAGGATCCCCGCAGGACTCGTGGGTCCCCGGCCCCATCTGTGCCCTCCGTCGCGGGCCGCCGGCGGTCCCAGCCGCCGTGCTCAGGGAGCGTCGGGTTGACATCCAGCTCCGGGATGCGTCGCGGGGAGGCGCTGGCTGCAGCTGTGTCAAGTGCCCTGTACTGCAGAGGGGGAGTCTCCCGGGAGTCCACAGCCCCGTCACTGTCCCCCATGCCGCATGATGACTAGGGCGTTCTGGGGGGCCATGGGAGGGGAAACTGAGGCAATGAGTGACGGAGAAGGGACGTACCCCCAAAGACACATGCGGAAGCAGTCGCAGAGCCGGGGAGAGAACCCAGGAGTCCAGACCCCCGCTCTAACCACTAACCGCACTCCCCTGCCAGAATCACACTAGGGCAGGAAGTGGAATGGGGTACCCGGGGGCGACTCCCCCTTGCTTGGCCAGGGGGCATCACACTAGGGGGCTGGCAGCGGCAGAACAGGACAGGGGGCAGGTCTGCGTGGAAGGCCACGAGATGGGGGGGTGTCCGAGGTGGGGGGGCAGATGGGGGAGGGCTGAGCATGTCCACACCAGGGCAGGGGGCACTGCTCTGGGGTGTGCGCCTGTCACCGTGAGGGGGGGCTCCTGGCATAGGCAGATTGGCGGGGACCGGGGGCTAGGGCTGCCCAGCGGCATTGGGGAGGGCAGACGATCCAGGGCCCCAGCTCTGAAGGAGGGAAGGAGACAGAGACCCCTTGGTTAGCTCCATGGGCAAGCCCCCGCCCCCCAGGGCCAGTGTGAGAACCCAGGAGTCCTGGCTCCCAGCCCCCCCCTCCCCCCGCTCTAACCACCAGACCCCACTCCCCTCCCAGAGCCAGGGAGAGAACCCAGGAGTCCTGGTTCCCAGCGCCCCCTGCTCTAACCACCAAACCCCACTCCCCTCCCAGAGCCAGGGAGAGAACCCAGGAGTCCTGGCTCCCAGCCCCCCCCACTTTTACTCACTACCCCCCTCACCCCGCCAGGGTCTGGCCCTGGCACTCACCTGGAAGACACAGGGAGGAGAGGAAATCCAGCAAGGTCTGGAGGCCGCGCTCGGCCGGGGGGCGCAGGGGGCACCTGGAGGAGAGAGGGGCGGGTGAGTGGGGTGCAGAGAGGGGCGCTGAAGGGGGCAGGGGGCGCCTGGAGGAGAGAGGGGCGGGTGAGTGGGAGCAGAGAGGGGCGCTGAAGGGGGCAGGGGGGCGCCTGGAGGAGAGAGGGGCGGGTGAGTGGGGTGCAGAGAGGGGCGCTGAAGGGGGCAGGGGGGCACCTGGAGGAGAGAGGGGCGGGTGAGTGGGGTGCAGAGAGGGCCCTGAAGGGGGCAGGGGGGCGCCTGGAGGAGAGAGGGGCGGGTGAGTGGGGTGCAGAGGGGCGCTGAAGGGGCAGGGGGGCACCTGGAGGAGAGAGGCGCGGGTGAGTGGGGTGCAGAGAGGGGCGCTGAAGGGGGCAGGGGGGCACCTGGAGGAGAGAGGCGCGGGTGAGTGGGGAGCAGAGAGGGGCGCTGAAGGGGGCAGGGGGGCACCTGGAGGAGAGAGGCGCGGGTGAGTGGGGTGCAGAGAGGGGCCCTGAAGGGGGCAGGGGGGCGTGGCCAGGGACTCACCATCGAACCTCCACCTCCAGCTGCACCGGCTCCTCCGCAGCCTCCCGCTTCCCGGCTAAGGCCCCCTTATCCATCAGCGGGCGGTGGGCGTCTGCGAGAGAGAGGGTGAGGGGGCCTGTGGGCCCGGACGCCTGGGTTCTATCCGGCTCTGGAGGGGAGTGGGTCTAGTGGTTAGAGCAGGGTGGGCTGGGAACCAGGACGCCTGGGTTCTATCCCGGCTCTGGGAAGGGGGTGGGGTCTAGTGGTTAGAGCAGGGGAGGCTGGGAACCAGGACTCCTGGGTTCTCTCCCAGGGAGGGTGGGAAGGTGGCATGGTGCGGGGCGGGAGGGGAAGCCAGGATGCCTGGGTTCTCTCCTGGGGGGGGCAGGACGCCTGGGTTCTCTCCCGGGGAGGGGAGGGGGAGCCAGGATGCCTGGGTTCTCTCCCGGGGCGGGGGGGAGGGGGAGCCAGGACGCCTGGGTTCTCTCCCCGGGCGAGGGGGAAGGGGGAGCCAAGGACGCCTGGGTTCTCTCCGGGGCGGGGGGGGAGGGGGAGCCAGGACGCCTGGGTTCTCTCCCGGGGCGGGGGGGAGGGGGAGCCAGGACGCCTGGGTTCTCTCCCGGGGCGGGGGGGGAGGGGGAGCCAGGACGCCTGGGTTCTCTCCCGGGGAGGGGAGGGGGAGCCAGGACGCCTGGGTTCTCTCCTGGGGGGGGCAGGACGCCTGGGTTCTCTCCCGGGGAGGGGAGGGGGAGCCAGGACACCTGGGTTCTCTCCTGGGGGGGGCAGGACGCCTGGGTTCTCTCCCGGGGAGGGGAAGGGGAGCCAGGACGCCTGGGTTCTCTCCCGGGGGGGGGGGGCGCAGCGTGTGGGGGGGGTACTCCACGAGGGCCCAGCAAGTAGCCTGCACTGTTCAGGGTCCAGCCACGTTTGTCTTTGAGCTGCAGAAAAAATCCCCATTAATCGAGTAGCTCTACCCCCCCCCCCAATCTGAGCTCCCCCCACCCGCGACTGGGATAGCCCAGGACCCCAGCAGAGGCCTGGTGGGGATCGTACCATTCAGGGGGCTCCGGGGGTCCAGGCTTCTGCCACCTCAGTGGCGATAGGTGGGGATGGAGGAGACAGGCCCAGGAGGGGGCACTGGGGAGGGGCTGGCAGGAGGGGGGGTCTGGGGGGCCTCTCACCATCAGAGGGATCCCGGTGCACTTCGCCCAGCAGCCCCCACAGGGCCAGAGAGATGCAGAGCACAGCAGGGGTCCCCATCTGTGAAAGAGAGAGAGAACCCAGGAGTCCTGGCTCCCAGCCCCCCCCCCTCCATTCTATCCACTAGACCCCCCCTCCCCTCCCAGAGCTGGGGAGAGAACCCAGGAGTCCTGGCTCCCAGCCCCCCCGCCCCCGCATTCTATCCACTAGACCCCACTGCTCTCCCAGAGCTGGGATAGAACCCAGGCGTCCGGGCTCCCTCTATCTCTGCCCCCCCAAACTCGCTGTTCATCACACACACACTTGGCTTTACCCTCAGCCCACTGCACCATAGGATATTTCTGTCCTCCCCCCAGCAAAAAAACCCTCCCATCCCACTGACCCAGCCCTGCCCCCACAGCTCTGCCAATGCCCCTCAAACCCGACTAGCAGCCCCCTGCTAGCCCAGCCCTGGGCTACCCCCCAGCCCCGCTGGTGCCCCTCACTCCCAACCCGCAGCTCCCTGCTAACCCAGTTCCACCGGTGCCCCTCACTCCCGACCCGCAGCCCCTGCTAGCCCAGCCCTGCCGGTGCCCCTCACTCCCGACCCGCAGCCCCTGCCAGCCCAGCCCTGGGCTCCCCCCAGCCCTGCCGGTGCCCCTCAGTCCTGACCTGTGGCAGGGCCCGACTCTGGGGGGCTGGGGGAATCTCACCTCAAATTCTGCCCCGCTCTGGTTGTGGCTGGGGGATCAGGCACCGGATTTATACAGGGCAGGGGCTGCAGGCAGATGGGTGCGTCATGCCTGGGGGGGTGTAGCTAATCGCCCCCCATGGATTCGGGGGGGGGGGGCTTGTTCATTTATTTTGCCTCTAATTTCTCTTTTCCACTTAGTCAGAAAATGGGCTGAAAATTGGTGTAATTAGCTCTAATTGACTCCAGCACACAGGTGGGGGGGGCAGGAGTGGGGAACTGGGGGGATTCTAGGGGCGCGGGGGCTCAAGGGGAAATTGGCGGGGGCAGCCGGATGCCTGGGTTCTATTCCAGGCACTACCTGCATATATTGGGGGGGGGGGGGGCTGGGCACATCTCACCATGCCTCAGTTTCCCCATTACTGAAAAGACGCTAATGAGCCTAGTCCTGACCTGGGTCCCATCCCGCTTTAACCACTGACTGGACCCCACCCCCTCCCTGAGTCAGGGAGAGAACCCAGGAGTCCTGGCTCCCAGGGCCCCCCCCACACACGTTGGCGGATGGTCCTTTATTCTCATAAGGGAGGTTGGGTAAGAGCCTCAGGCCTTGTCCCCATCAGCACAATTAGAGCATCCGTGTGAATCCTGGCCAAGGGCCCAGGGCACCTACTGAGTGCGTCACCAGCTCACGAGTGACTTCAGGGGCTCGGAGACACATCTGGGGGGGGCCACTGGGCTGTGGGTCGGGAGTGAGGGGCACTGGCAGGGCTGGGGGGTCAGGTCTGGGCTAGCAGGAGCTGCGGGTCGGGAGTGAGGGGCATCGGCAGAGCGGGGGTGGGGTGGGGGTGGGGGCTGGGTTAGCAGGGGGCTGCAGGTCGGGAGTGAGGGGCACCGGCAGGGCTGGGGGGGGTCAGGGGGGGGCTAGCAGGGGGCTGTGGGTCGGGAGTGAGGGACACTGGCAGAGCTGGGGGGGTTAGGAGGGGGCTAGCAGGGGGCTGTGGGTCGGGAGTGAGGGGCACCGGCAGGGCTGGGGGGAGCCCAGGGCTGGACTAGCAGAGGCTGTGGGTCGGGAGTGAGGGGCACCGGCAGGGCTGGGGGGAGCCCAGGGCTGGACTAGCAGGGGCTGCGGGTCGGGAGTGAGGGGCACCGGCAGGGTTGGGGGGAGCCCAGGGCCGGGCTAGCAGGGGCTGCGGGTCGGGAGTGAGGGGCACCGGCAGGGCTGGGGGGAGCCCAGGGCTGGGCTAGCAGGGGCTGCGGGTCGGGAGTGAGGGGCACCGGCAGGTCTGGGGGGGGCAGGGCTGGGCTAGCAGGGGCTGTGGGTCGGGACCGGCAGGGCTGGGCTAGCAGGGGCTGTGGGTCGGGAGTGAGGGGCACCGGCAGAGCGGGGGTGGGGTGGGGATGGGGGCTGGGCTAGCGGGGGCTGCAGGTCGGGAGTGAGGGGCACTGGCAGAGCTGGGGGGGGTCGGGGGGGTTAGCAGGGGGCTGCGGGTCGGGAGTGAGGGGCACCGGCAGGGCTGTGGGGGGCAGGGCTGGGCTGGCAGGGGCTGCGGGTCGGGAGTGAGGGGCACCGGCAGAGCTGGGGGGTGGAGGGGGCAGGGCTGGGTGGGCAGGGGGCTGCGAGTCGGGAGTGAGGGGCACTGGCAGAGCGGGGGTGGGGTGGGGGTGGGGGCTGGGCTAGCAGGGGCTGCAGGTCGGGAGTGAGGGGCACCTGCCAGGCTGGGGGCGGGGCCCCTCTAGGGGGCGCTATCTGCCCCCCCGCAACCTCTCTACCCCCCCCCCCCGCTTCCCTCTCTATGGTGCCCCCAGCGCTGATTGGCTGCTGCGTGGCGTGGGGGGAGGGGCGGCGCTGCCATTGGCTGCCGGGGGAGGTGTCCGGCGCGAGGCCTGTCCCGTGCTGGGCCCGGGAGCGGCTGCAGGGCGGGGCCGTGGGGGGCAGCGAGCCCCTGAGCCGGCTGCAGGTGAGGCGGGGTCTGGCCCACGCGTGGGAGAGCGGGTGGGTTTGCAGGGCGGTGCATTGGGGGAGGGGTGCATTGGTGGCCGGGGCGGAGGAGATGCATAAGGGCGGGGCGGTGCATTGGGGGCTGGGATGGTGCCCGGGGGGGGCTTTAGCGTGGGGAGATGCACTGGGGGGGTGCGGGGGGTGGGGCTGTGTTGCATTGCAGTGGGAGTTGCCTCGGGGGGAGGCGAGGGGGGTGTATACAGTGGGGAAGCTTTCAGGGTTGAGGGTGGGGTGTAGGAGTTGGGACTTGGGGAGGGGTGGCATGGGAGGGGGAGGGGTGGCGTGGGGAGTGGAGGGGTGGTGTGGGGGGTATGGGGTGTAGCAGCAGGGAGGGGGGATCTGCCTTGGGGTGCGTTAAAGGGGGCTGGGAGGAGGGGAGGTGGCTGCACTGAAGTGGGGGGTGCGGTGGGGATGCTGGAGGGAGGGCTGATGAGGGGCTGGGGGGAGAGAGGGCAGCTGGGGGGCATGATGCGGGATGGGGAGCAGCTGCTGTGGTGAGGGGTCACGTTTGGGGGTGAGGCCATTGGCAGTGGGGGAAGGGTAGGCTGGGGTTTGGTATTGGGGCAGCAGGAGGGCTAGGCTGGGGTTTGGTATTGGGGGCTGTGGGGGCAGGGCTAGGCTGGGGTTTGGTATTGGGGGCTGTGGGGGCAGGGCTAGGCTGGGGGGAGGTATTGGGGGGCTAGGCTGAGGGGAGATATTGGGGGGCTGTGGGGGGAGGGCTAGGCTGGAGGGAGGTTGTGGGGGGAGGGCTAGGCTGAGGGGAGGTATTGGGGGGGCTGTGGGGGGAGGGCTAGGCTGCGGGGAGGTGTTGGGGGAGGGCTAGGCTGCGGGGAGGTGTTGGCGGGAGGGCTAGGCTGGGGGGAGATA
This sequence comes from Chrysemys picta bellii, assembly GCF_011386835.1. Taxonomy (NCBI): domain Eukaryota; kingdom Metazoa; phylum Chordata; order Testudines; family Emydidae; genus Chrysemys; species Chrysemys picta. The sequence continues at coordinate 23,562,983 of NC_088807.1, forward strand.
TTGGGGGGCTGCGGGGGGAGGGCTAGGCTGGGGGAGATATTGGGGGGCTGTGGGGGGAGGGCTAGGCTGCAGGGAGGTGTTGGCGGGAGGGCTAGGCTGGGGGGAGATATTGGGGGGCTGCGGGGGGAGGGCTAGGCTGGGGGAGATATTGGGGGGCTGTGGGGGGAGGGCTAGGCTGCGGGGAGGTGTTGGGGGAGGGCTAGGCTGCGGGGAGGTGTTGGCGGGAGGGCTAGGCTGGGGGGAGGTATTGGGGGGGCTGCGGGGGGAGGGCTAGGCTGCGGGAAGGTATTGGGGGGGCTGTGGGGGGGGCTAGGCTGAGGGAAGGTTTTTGGGGGGCTGTGGGGGGGAGGGCTAGGCTGGGGGAGGTATTGGGGGGGCTGTGGGGGGAGGGCTAGGCTGGGGGGAGGTGTTGGGGGGCTGCGGGGGGATTGCAGGGCTGGTACTCAGTGCGGGAGGCAGTTCTCAGGGCCGGGCTGGGGTTCCCCACGCGGGAGGTGGCAGAGGCGCGAACCCAGGCGTCCTGGCTCCCCGCTCTAACGCTGTGGCCGGTTCCAGGGCCAGTCTGGAGCGATGATCGGGGCCGGGACCCCCGGGGGGGCCGTTTGATCTGCGCCCCGGCCGCCATGACCGAGTACAAGCTGGTGGTGGTGGGGGCTGGGGGCGTCGGCAAGAGCGCGCTCACCATCCAGCTCATCCAGAACCACTTCGTGGACGAGTACGACCCCACCATAGAGGTGAGACCCCCGCCCAGCCCCCCACGCCCCAGAGGGGCCCCTGCCTGCCCAGCCCCTGTGTGCCTCCCCAGAGGGGCCTCTATGTGCCCAGCCCCCAGGCCTCCCCCCCCTCAAGGGGCCCTCGCCTACCCAGCCCGTGTGCCTGCCCCAGAGGGGCCTCCATGTGCCCAGCCCCCAGGCCTCCCCCCCCCCCCCCCAAGGGGCCCTCGCCTACCCAGCCCCCGTATGCCTGCCCCAGAGGTGCCCCCGCGTGCCCCAAGGGGCCCCGTCTGTCAGGCGCTGGGGCACTCCAAGCCTGTCTCGTCCCCTCCCAGGACTCGTACCGGAAGCAGGTGGTGATCGACGGCGAGACGTGCCTGCTGGACATTCTGGACACGGCCGGGCAGGAAGAGTACAGCGCCATGCGCGACCAGTACATGCGCACGGGCGAGGGCTTCCTCTGTGTCTTCGCCATCAACAACGCAAAGTCCTTCGAAGACGTGCACCACTACAGGTCAGCGGGGTCCTTTCCCCAGCCCGGGGCGGCGCGTGGGTAGGTTGGGATAACGGGGGGCTGCGGGTTGGAGTTGAGAGGTACCGATGTGGCAGGGCTGTGGGGGAGCCCAGGCTGGGATAATGTGCGGACTGCGGGTCGGGGTTGAGGGACACCAGCAGGTCTGGGATAAAGAGGGGGCTGTGGGTTGAGATTGAGGAGCATTGGCAGAGCTGGGGGGAGCCCAGGGCTGGGATAATGGGGGGTTGGGGAACATCAGCAGAACTGGGGCGGGCAGGGCTGGGATAATGGGGGGCTTGTGATTTGGGGAGCATCAGCAGAGCTGGGGGAGCCCAGGGCTGGGATAATGGGGGGCTGTGATTTGGGGAACATCAGCAGAGCTGGGGGGAGCCCAGGGCTGGGATAATGGGGGGCTGTGCTTTGGGGAACATCAGCAGAGCTGGGGGGAGCCCAGGGCTGGGATAATGGGGGGCTGGGGGTTGGGGTTGGAACATCAGCAGAGCTGGGGGGAGCCAGGGCTGGGATAATGGGGGGCTGTGCGTTGGGGATCATCAGCAGAGCTGGGGGGAGCCAGGGCTGGGATAATGGGGGGCTGTGCGTTGGGGAACATCAGCAGAGCTGGGGGGAGCCCAGGGCTGGGATAATGGGGGGCTGTGCGTTGGGGAACATCAGCAGAGCTGGGGGGAGCCCAGGGCTGGGATAATGGGGGGCTGTGCATTGGGGATCATCGGCAGAGCTGGGGGGAGCCCAGGGCTGGGATAATGGGGGGCTGTGCGTTGGGGATCATCGGCAGAGCTGGGGGGAGCCCAGGGCTGGGATAATGGGGGGCTGTGCGTTGGGGATCATCGGCAGACCTTCGCACACCTTGCCTGGCTGTAGATCATGCTGTCCCCCGTTTTGTGGCGGCGCGCTGGGTTGCCGATTCAGGACCCGCTGGCACCAGTGAGCGTTGGCTCCGGCTCTGTATTGAAGCCAGAACAGCAGCCGCCTCTAGTCAGTGGCCCCTCAGGAGCCCAGGTGCTGTCTGGCCCAACCTCCTCTGTCCAGCCTGGCGTCCTTTCTGCCGGGCAGCAATGCCCCAGCCGAAGCTGCGGGATTGGGGGCGGATGGTGGTGGGGTCGGTCTTCTCTCCAGCCCCCGGCTGTGTACTTCAGCTCTGATGGCCCCTTTCCTTCTGCCCCAGGGAGCAGATCAGCAGGGTGAAGGATTCGGACGACGTCCCCATGGTCTTGGTCGGTAACAAGTGCGACCTGCCCTCTCGGACGGTGGACACCAAACAGGCGCAGGAGCTGGCGAAGAACTACGGGATCCCTTTCATTGAGACCTCGGCCAAAACCAGGCAGGTGCGTGGGGGACCCTGCTGGCGGTGGGGATGCAAAGCGACACTGGCCTGTTCCCTTGGCCCCAGAGCTGGCCGGAGAATTATTTATTTTATTTATTTTTTAAAATAAGTGGAAAATGCAAAATCTTTCGATTGGGGACGGCTGCTACCCATGTTCTCCTTGCTAGGCTGGGTCCCCTGGGTGCCCGATTCCAGAAGTGACTGGAGACTTCTGGCTAGTCTTGTTCTAACGCGTTTTGGGAGGGATATTAAAGACCTTGTGCATCAGAGCGAGGAGGAGACCTAGCATCTGGGGGTAGATGCCAGCGTCCGCGTTTTGGCACGTTTGTCATCCGCGCTAGGGCTCCTTAACTCTGCACCAGCCGTGCTTTCGGGCGGGGACTTTGTCTAAACCTCCATTTAGCTGCGTGTGTTTCTCTTCTCGCCCGTTCTGCTCTCGTCACGCCAGGGAGTGGAGGACGCTTTCTACACGCTGGTGCGGGAGATCCGGAAACACAAGGAGAAGATCAGCAACGGACGCAAGAAGAAATGCTCCAAGAAGAAGTGCGTGATCCTCTGAGGGACAGACTGGCGCGGGAGTGGCGAGGATCCTTCCGCCCCCCACCCTTCCCCTCCTGAGCCCTTTTGGTTTGTAAACTCCAGCAGCGCAGCGTCCAGCAACATCCTGATGCTTGGTTGGCTTTGGAGCAGCCGGGAGGAGAAGGCAGCAGAGACTAGGATGTGACTCTTTTGATTTCGTGGTTCCATTCGTCCCTGAAGCTCCAACTAAAAAGAAGTTTCAAAACTGCACCGATCTACCCTACCCCCTGACGTCGGCCCAGAGATGCCCTTCGTTTTCCTGGCTGTTTTTCATAGAAGGAAACATCCCCTGGAACGACTGTAGACAGAAGCGCGGGCAGCAAAACCCCAGCTGAGGGGTTGTAATTCCTCCCTGTCCGATCAAACACCAGGCTGTGGTAACACAGATACTAGTGTGGTTGAATCTCTGGTCCTGTTAGCAGCTATCCACGGCCCTCTGGTTTGCTCTCCAGTTGGAGAGCAGGTCTTCACCGGGACAAGAACAGCTGTGCCACCTTAGCGCACAACCTGTGGGCGCGATGGAGGGAAAGGGTCATTTGCTCCCCACAGAAATAAGAGCGTCCAGGCCGAGTGCAGTTTTGCAACAGTTGGAGGTTTTGTAAGTCCTGCAGTTAAGAAGGGTGCCAGGTTCTGGGGATGGCCCCACTCCATTGGCATACCTGGTGGGTGGGAAGCCAGGGACCACGGTGGGGTTTGGGTCCCTCAGAGCAGAGAGATAAGAAGGTCAATAGCTGTGTTTTGAGGGGAGTGATAGATTGGGGTTACCCTCTCTTCCGGCTGTTCCTGGGAAATCCGTGTAAGTTTTGGTGATTGGGAGCGGATCCAGCGGCTCGTGGAAAGGGCTCAGCTGTGTACGGATGCTCTGTTCCTGGGCCCCCCCCCCCCCCCACTGAAAGGCATTTCTCCCCCGATGCGCTGTGCAGAGAATGGGAGCTGCAAATAAACCAGTGAAGAAGTTAACCCAGCCACCCGCGTGCCCAGTCGGTCTGCATTTCCCAATTCTCGTGTCTCGGGCTGAAAAATCGTAGTTGACGTTGAGGGGGGAGCCTGGCTTGATTTCGGGGGAGGAAGGTGGGCGGGCAGAACGGGCGGATCCCTAGGAGACAGACCCTGAGTCCACCGTCATTTAGCTTTTGTCCACAGTTGTTGCTTCTACACAAACGCTCCAGGTCCCAGGGTGGCTGAGTCTTAAAGGTGTCAGTCTCCGCTTGCTCGCTGTGGCTGCGCCGAGCCTGCGGGACCAGGGTGGGATGTGCCAGGGTGGGAGCTGAGCACTAGACTCAAGGCTCTGGGGTGAGGGGTAACCCCGAGTGCTGACAGCAAGGGCTCTGCAGCTGTGGAGCTCGAGGCCAGGAGGTCTGGCTGCCGGAGCGGGGCCTTCGGTTGGGCTGCTTGGGGCAGGGATGGGCAGGGAGTTTAAAACCACCTTTTGTGATCCCCAGAGCTGGGGCCTGCCTGGGCCCCACTGTCAATAAAGCAGCCCCAGCTCTGCCCTCACTTACTGTGATTCCCACTGGCCCTAAGGAGTAGCCACAGAACCCTGCTCTGCCCCCGCTGGGCCCTGGGGGTAGAGAATAGCGCAGCCCAGTGCCCCCCGGCCATGCCCCCTCGAGAGCCTGTGGGGCAGAGAATAGCCACACGCCAGGACATTCCAGCCACAGCCTGCTCCGCTAAGCCCCTGCTGTGCCCTGTGGGCAGGGAATAGGCACCGTGCAGGGAGCCCCGGCCACACCCCTGCCCCATCCCCTATGCCAAGGGCTGGCAGCAAGGCCCTTAGGCCACTCAAAGCTGCCCGAGCAGCACCGAAGGGACCTCGGGCGACCGAGAACAAGGGCTGTCTGTGGGGGGACCCAGCAGGGACGTGACGGCTCAGGCTGCCCCCGCACTGACAGCCACGCTCCCAGTTCATTGGCCTGAACTGGCTTTTTATTTGCCTTCAAGGCAGAGCTGCTCCCAGCGAGGACGGCCAGCAGCTTAAAATGGACCTTCCCTGGCCCCCAAAGAGCTGCTTTCTCCAGTCGGGGTGGGAAGGGGTCACAAAGGTGGGGGCCTCAGGTACCGCAGCTGGAGGTGTGGCCACGCCAGCCCTGTCGGCATGGTCCAGCCAGGCTGCTGCCTGCATGGCAGCGCCAGATAGCACAGTGCTGGCAGCAAGAGGAGTGTCGCAAGCAGGGCCAGCAGCAGGCGGCTGGGGAGGAGGTGGGGCTGCGGCCGATGCAGAAGGCAAATCAGGCCCAAGCGAAACCTGCACAAAGAAACATGCTGCTTTTACAAAGGAGAGATGCTGCGGCTTTCTCCCTCTCATCCAGAATGCACCAGAGGTGCCCCCCCCATCAATCCCTCGGGAAGAAAGCTCCCACCAAGATAAAGTGGGGGTCGAAGATGTCCCATCCCCCCAAGTCTGATCTATGCATGGGGGCTGTAGCAGAGAAGAATTACCACCACCAGTGTTGGCAAACGCCCCCCTGCACACGCGGTTCAGAGTTCTCCGTTAACCCTGGGCGGATATTTTTATTTCACTTTAGACCAGGTTTATTTCACTTTCGCTTAAATCCTTCAGGACGCGGTTTAAGCTGACGTGAAAGGAGAGCGTCCACCCTGCAGTTTGCAGCCATCTAAACCGAGTGAAATTCGCTCCATTAGGCAACCTGGTGCCACTTTCTCCGGGGCGAGCCCTGAGCCTTGTCCGTTTCCCTTTCCGTCTGGATTCCTACGTTGCAAGGTCAGCACGGCCCTGTGATCCACTCTGAGCTCCTGTGGCCGGCTGCCTGAAGGACCACCCTGCCTTAACTGCTGACTGAAACAGACCAGGCCCGTGAGCGAAACAGCCAGGCTTGAGTTACATGTGGCCAGTGATGGAGAACTGACCCCCAGCCACTGGATCGTGTTACAGACCTTTGTCTGCTAGACTGAAGAGCCTGTGATGTCGGTACTGACAGAGTGTGATCAAGTCACCCCTTAACCATCTCTGGGAGCTAAATAGACGTGGCTCCTGGAGCCGTGTTTTCCAATCCTCTAACCGTTCCGGGGGCTCTTCTCTTAACCCTCTCCAATTTATCGACATCCTTGAGTTGCAGACACCGGAACTGGGCACTGGATTCCAGCAGGGCCAAATACAGAAGGAATATAACTACCTTGCTCCTCCTGGGGTTCCTGCTGTTTATACATCCTGGTGCTGTGTGTGATACAGCAGGAAAACCATTTTAGACTCCCCCACGCATTCTCTGGGACACCCGGGCGCTGGCCGGACAGAGCTCTTTGGTGGGAGAGTGGCACTGTGTAGCACGGGGGCGGGGTGGAGGACTGGGATTAGACCGAACTCTGCAGGGAGCTACTCACCATGGGGCTAAGGTTTCGAACCAGCAGTCCTGCCGCTGCTTCTGCTTGACGGGGGACAGCTGATTCCGCACGGGGACGAGTGCACCTTGCTGCAGGCCTCCCGCAGGGCTCCTGGAACAGAGAAGCCAAGCTTTGAATCCCGGTGCATCGTCACGATGAGGGATATTGAACAAGGCCGTTGGCTGGGCACTGTGGGGAGGGACAGCTTGAGGCTACGTGCTCCAGACACACGGTACGTCTACACGGTGATAAAAGACCTGTGGCTCTGGGTCTGCTGACTCAGGCTGCGGGGCTATAAGAGGTTCAGGTCCAGGCTGGAGCCTGGACTCTGAGACATTCCCCCTTGTGGGGTATCAGAGGCTAAATACACTCTGGTTTTATAGCCCCGAACCCTGTGAGCCCAATTCCGCTGACCCAGGCCAGCCACAGGTCTTTAATTGCAGCAGGGAGATACCCAGGCAGGGCCACTCACCTGCACAGAAGCTGAGAAAGTCACAGAGCCCGTTAGGAATAGCGAGAAGAGCTCGGTGAGATCCAGCCCGGCAGGACGACTAAAAGCATTCTAGACGCAGGCTGCACACTGTGCTCTGGCCCATGGGGGAATGGCAAACGCCCCCATTTCTAAGGGTGCCATCGGGCTTTTGCTGGAGTCGGGGAGAGCAGGAGAGCACCAGACGTGATCAGAGACTTAGAAAATGTGACCTTCTGGGGAAAGGCTGAAAGAACTGGGCAGTTTAGTGTAGAGAAGGCTGAGGGGGGAATAACTCTTCCAATATGGATGAGGTTGGTAGGTCTTACCGCCGAGGGTAAGACAAGAGGGAACCGGCTTTGTCGGCAGTGAGCGCCGTTTGGGTTGGATATTAGGAAAAGCTTTCTAGCTTTAAGACGTGCTCAGCAAGGGAACAGGTGACCAAGGGAGGCTGTGGAAACCCCGTTTACGACCAGCTTGGACAAACACCTCTCAGGGACGGTCTAGGTTTACTGGGTCTGTCCTCAGTGTGCGGGGTGGAGTAGATGACCTCTGGACGTCCCTTCTGTGGCTCTGAGCTGCTGGAAATGATCTTAGCTACCGGGAAGTCAGCAGAGCTCCGTGTGCCAGCTGCAAGACTGTTCCATCGCTCAGGGGTGTAACCGGAGCCCTGTAACGGCTCTCCACCCCGGTTAAAATGCCAGCTTGCCGCTTCAGCAGCTTTCGGTCACCCGCAGGCTTACCTCTCTGCTGCACTGGACAATAGAGGGTCTGCGGGCCAGGTCTCCAGACAGATAGGTTTTGCTGCCTGCGAGAAACAATCAGACACAATGAGGAGTGAACAGGCTATTGTTCCAGAGCTGTCCCCACCCTGCTCAGCAGAGCTTAGCTGCCAGACCTCAGGCTGTGCTGTGACACAGAGCTGCCCTGGCAGCAGGGTGGGTTTTACAGTGGGGTGCTGGTCAGATTATCCCAGCAGGGAGCCGGGGTCTCTCTTCTCTGCTGGCTCCAGAGGGTTGCCAGGAGGCACACTGCTTGAAATCCGTATTCTTTCACCTAGGGCATAATTTGCTCCGTGATCTACTGTAAGCTGGGCAGGTTTTCCAAAGGGGCTGAACATTTAGACAGATAAGAATATCTTGGATAATAAGATAATTAAAAAAAAAACTAACCAGGAGTTTTAGCTGAGCTCCTTACTAAGGGATTTAGCCTCACAACCCCCTAGGAGGGAGGGAAAGACTGTTATCCCCCATTTACAGCTGAGGGACATGTAAAGAGGGGTAGAGCAGGGATTCAAACCCATGTTGCCAAATGCCTAAGTGAGGGCCCAAACCACGGGACCATCTGCCTTGTCTGGTTTAGAGGGGATGTAAACCCTCATGGTTCAGAGACTGCGTTTAAACAATGTGGGGTAGGATATCCCGTAACTGTGGGGTGCTGGCTCGGTCGGTCACTGGTCTGATCCAGCCTGGCAATTCTCCTACGTTCCTAAAACGGGCATGAAAGCTGGCATGTGGTAGGCAAAGTTGGCATTTCAATTGGCTGAGGACCGTTGCGTGGAAGTGGGCAAACTATGGCCCACGGGCCACATCCGGCCTGCGGGACCATCCTGCCTGGCCCTTGAGCTCCCGGCTGGAGAGGCTAGCCCCCGGCCCCTCCCCCGCAGCCTCAGCTCGCTGTGCGGTCAGCACTCTGGGCAGCAGAGCTGCGATCTCCTGCCGAGCAGTGCGGTGGCGTGGCTGGCTCCGGACGGGCGGCACGGCTACCAGTCCAGCTGCTCTGAGCAGCATGATAAGGGGGCAGGGAGAGGGGGGTTGGATAGGGGGTGGGGTCCTGGGGGGCAGTCAGGGACAGGGAGCAGGGGGGTTGGATAGGGGGTGGGGTCCCGGGAGGGGGCGATCAGGGCTGGGGGTTCCCGGTAGGGGACAAGTAGCAGAGGGGGTTGGATGGGTGGGGTGGTTCTGAGGGGGGCAGTCGGGGGCAGGGGCCAGGCTGTTTGGGGAGGCACAGCCTTCCCTACCCGGCCCTCCATACAGTTTCGGAACCCCCATGTGGCCCTCAGGCCAAAAAGTTTGCCCACCCCTGCTCTAGCGAGCCGGGTAAAGAGCGGAGGGATCTATACTGCACCACCTGCTCATCTAAAAGGCTTGTTCTGCTGCCAATCTCCGAGCACAAGTCCTGTCTCTCTGGGAGGTCTGGCAGCCTTGTGCCCATTTTATGGACAGTGCCATAGGCACAAAAATGGCTTGCACCTAAAAGCACACTGCACGGCCCGGTCTGCACTTACACTGGCACAGCTGTGTGGGTCGGGGGTGTGACAAAACCACACCCCCAGTGTAGACACACTGATGCACACGTAGGAGTGCTACAGTTGGACAGATGGTGCTCCTACTCCAGCAGAACGCCTCCTTCTGTCCCTGCAGGTTGTATCTATGGTGGGCATAGGCTGTGCGGTGTAGGGAGAGTCTAAGACCAATAGCGAACCCAGGAGTCCTGCTCCAGTCAGACTGCTTGGGGGTGCCCAGCTGGAGAAGCAATGGACCCTTAAGGAAATGGATTGTAAAAGTGAGACCCGGGGCGTGGTCAGTTAGTAATGCTGGAGTTCGCTCTTATGGGGAAGTAGGATTTTTGCTGCAGTCCATTCGTCCCTGCTACGACAAGACCGCAGCAGCAATGGCCTGCCTCATGGTGGGGGCTGTTCACATAAACAGGTCCCTTACGGGAAATCGGGAGGCAGACACATAAATAGTGTTAAGGGCCATGTGGGTTTTTTATTCCCTTTTCCCTGGCAGAAAACAATTTTCTTTAAAAGGAACCTCTTCCCATTCAGGGCCCCCGTGTGCTGATAAGAACCTCTTAGCAGGAAAGGGGTAATTAGCGAGCACAATGGAGGAGATTAGCCCATTAAGAGAGAGATGTTCATTTGTCTTTAAGTGGGAGAGGAGGGGGGCACGGTTATAAAGGAAATAAAGGGTAAAGTTCAGAATGGTCTGATCTAACCACCGCCCCCACCCCCTTGTCTCTGCTTGTTGCACAATTCACCTGCAGCCACAGGAAGCATTGTGCACTAGTGTAAATGACTTGCACAAGGGGAGCTCGGCTCTTCCTACTCCTCTCTGCTGGTGCTGGTGCTAGCGCAGCTGCAGCTCCTCCAGGCCAGGGAAGGCCTATTGTAGACGCAACTCCTGCTGCTTCCCCCCCCCCCCGCCCAGGTTACCTCCACCTTCTCCCCTGAGCACACCGCCTGCCCACTTTTTCCCCCTAGCTCCCAGCCCTTGCGCTGCGAAACAGCTGTTTCGCACGGCTGGGAGGGAGGGGAGAGGAGGGGGAACGTGGCGCGCTCAGGGAAGAGGTGGGGCCGGGATGGGGATTTGGGGAAGGGGTCCAATAGGGGCAGGGAGGGAGCAGAGTTGGGGCGAGGCCTTTGGGGAAGGGGTTGGACTGGGGGCGGGGCCGGGGCGGCGTGAGCACCTACTGGCGCCGGGGAAAGTTGGCGCCTTGTTTCCAGTCTGAATTTGTCTAGTTTCACCGTCTAGCCTTTGGATCAAGTTAGAGTCGTCTGCCGGATTGGAGAGCCCTCGATTCGCAAATTTATGTTCCCCATGCGGGTGCCTACAGACTGTGATCGAGTCGCTCTAGGCTTTATCAACATCCTTCTTGAATTGGTCTCTCTGGGACTCACTTTCCCTATCTATAAAATGGGGATAATCCCTTCCTTTCTCGGCCTGGCCTATTTCAATTCTAAGCTCTTCAGGGCAAGGGCTGTCTCTTGCTGTGTGCAGGTACCGCACCCAGTCAATGAGGCCCCGATTACAGCTGGGTGCTACCGTAACCCTACAAGTGTTACACCCACACTCCTTGCCCAGTCGTGTGTTTAATATTTCTTTCGAAGAAGGAGGGAAAGCAACCAGCTCCAAGAATGCAAATGATCTCCAGAACCCTATTATTCAAATGGCTGGTGCTCTCCACGGGGCGGTTAGTGGCTAATGCCCCCTGGCCGGGTGTTCATTGTCAGCGCGAGCGTTCATCACCATCAATTTCCCTACCGCCGGCGCCACTTTGTAACCGAGCACGGATTGGAGTTGGGGGATGAAATCTTATAGGCCTTTGCCGGCCATGGGGAGGAGAGTAAATCTGAGCTTCTCTGCTGTTCCATGTGCTGGCTGGGCGGCTGCCTGTACAAAGAAGGCTGGTTCTACAGCTGGCGTAGCTGACACCATCGCAGGATCTGGCCGGAGCATGGAGACACTCGCGCCTGGGTCTGACAGCGCCATTATTATTTATAGCAACTAGAGGGCCTGACTGGGAGCGGACGCCTGCCAAGGCTGTAACTCATCCGGCTGCAATCAGGCTAAAGGCATTCCCCTGGGTCTGCGCTAGCGAAGGTGGTTGGATTTAGCTAGCCCACGTTAGCGAAGGTCTGTACCTTCCCTTCCGGCCGAGGGAGCACATGGGTCTCCACGCAGGATAAGCAGCTGTGCTCTTCACTGGTCCCCCTGGCGAGTTTAAGCTGCTCCTCTGCGCCATGCGCACACAGCTCTGGGCAGCTCCAGTCTCCCCTCTCCTCTGTGCTAGATGGGAAGAGAGGGGTTGTTTATCATCGCAGCAATGCCCTAACAGAGATCGGCGCTAGGCACTGTACAAATACATACACAAGGGGAGAGGGTCACTCTCCCAAAGAGCCTACGTGCTAAAAAGACAAGACAAAAGGTGGGAGGGGAAACTGAGGCACGGGGCAAGGAAGGGACTCGCCCAGGTTTGCAGCAGAGATGGGACTAGCATGCAGGTCTCCTGACTCCCAACCGAGTGCCCCATCCACTCCCCACGCTGCGTTTCACTAACGGATCCGTCTGCCAGGGAAATAATTTAAAGTCTGGTTTTACGCCTATCAAGAACCACCAGATTCCACAGGTTTCCCAAGAGATCACAGCTGCTCCTTGCAAACGCCCCACTGCTCCGGATCGGCTGGGAGTTCGGCAGATAGCTTGGCTGGCAGTGGGGAACGTTGTTATTTATTAATTGTTTATGTTGCAGACGCACTTAACAATCCCAATTAAGGATCAGGCCCCAGGCTTCATTGGTCTGTGGGTGTGTACATACCCATCCCCCCATCCTGGGTTAAGGGTTAAGCACAAAACAAGTAAGGTTATCTGCCGGCACCCAGATCAGCACGAGGGGCTATGACGAAAAAGCTGGTGCTCCGTTCTCCGCAGGCGGTGGTAAAGGAGTGAAAAAGGCGCCCCCACCGACTCTGCTGCAAACACGGCTAAAGCCAAGCAAGGATGGGTTCTGGGTGGCTCCCATGGAGCCGCACCTATTCACGCCAGCGCCCAGGCTGGCACCACGGTCTCTGCACCCTGACGTTGTGAGACGGGCGTCCTGACCCAAAGCACTACATGCTCCATGAAGACAGCGGCCAAGTTTGCTGTCACACTTCCTGCCAATTGTTGGCTGAGCTAATTAGCGCATCGGTCAATCTGCATACACTGCAGGCCTCGGCTAGTAATTAAGCGTGTGACTGGCGCAGGTATTAACATGGATCAGGAGATGATGATGCAGGACCAGAACCTGTGGTACCAGCACAGGGCACTTCCCCTAGGCCAAAGGGAGGAGCGTTTCCCTGAAGTAGCTGCCAATTATGTCAGTTACCGGTGTGTGTCAATGACGGGTACTTCTCCACTGCAATAAAAGACCCACGACTAGCCCGGGTCAGCTGGCTTGGGCTGCGGGGTTATGAAATTGCTGTGTAGACATTCGGCTCAGGCTGGAGCCTGGGAGCTGAGACCCCGCAAAGGGGGAGGGTCCCAGAGCCTGGGCTCCAGCCCCAACGTCTACACTGCAGTTTTCTAACCCTGCAGGGTGAGCCCCAGACAGCTGCCCTGGGCCAGGGTGGCTGTTCCGTGGGCGTCTTATGGCAGTGCAGACGTGCCCGATGGAGCTGGGGGAAGAGCGGGCTGCCTGGGACGGGCAGAAGGCAGCTCCCACGTCCCTCATCCCCGCTTCGTACCTTTCTGGCATCTCCGGCGTCAGTCGCTGCTCAGCCAGAACTGTGGCTTCCCCGGTGGGGCTCGGCTGAGCCAGCCATGCTGGGGTGCAGTCAGCCGCGCCCACATCCTGGGGAAACAGGTCCCTGAGTCAGTGCGGCCAACAGCCGGGTAAGGCAAACATCGGGGGGCTGTTGTCCAAGGCTCCCAAAGCGCGTCCCCGGGCCAGCTAAGCTCTGCAGTTCCCATGTGAGTGCGGCTGGCTCCTTTTAAGCCACAGACAAGAGCAGAGACTCACCATGCTCACGCTGTGAATGAGGGGCAGAGGCAGGAATAGAACCCAGGAGTCCTGACACGTGTTCCCCCTCCTCCGCTGTAACCACTAGCCCTCGCTGGCCCCTGGAGTTGGGAATAAAATATCTCCCACTTCCCTGGACCACATTCCCTTCCATGGCAGGGACTAGGCCTCACAACTCCTGACTCTCAGGCCCCCCCCCACCCCGCCCTAACCTCTACACTCTACTCGCTGCAAGAAATGGAGACCCCAAGAGTTTTTAATGCCCCCTGCAAACGGAGCGTGCCTCCTACCGAGCCCCCGCCCCGCTCCCTGCAGCACAAGCCCCCTGGCGCCAACACTGAGGGCAGAGCGCCCCCTGCAGCACCGAGAAGCATTGGAGTCAGCACAAATAAGGGAGAGCACCCCCTGCCGAAGCACCAGGAGGACATCCTGTGGCCTTAGCTGGGCTTTTGCTGAAGGCCTCCCTTCCAGCTCGTGCCCTGTCCCGTGTTCGGCTCTGCGAGATTTGACTAATCTGAGTATTTAGCCCAGCATCTGGCCTGCCGTCAGCCCAGCACGGCGGCTCTCGGGGTCGAGTAAAGGGGCAGGGCTCCAGCTGGCGAGAGAGCTTGAATATTGCTTCCCTCTCCTCCCACGGTTCCCGGCCTCACCTGCTCCGCTGCCACCGCCCTGACATCCACGGGACTCAACCCGACCAGCAGCTGTACCGACGCAGGCGCTGCTGAGCCTGGCCACATCCCACACAGCGGGCTGGGCAGACGGGCCTCGGCCTTTCGTCCCTGCGTGGAGAATGGGGCGGGGCGGAAGTGCACATACAACAGTGATTTATCCTCGTGTGAACCGTCCTTGGGCGGACTGAGGGTCAAACCCTCAGCTGGAGAACATCGGCAGAGCCCCGTTCCGCTAAGCCCATGTGGCTTCTAAAACGCAGGTGCTCGGTGTTTCAAATTAGCCGAGGCAGCCGAAATAACTGGCTGCCAGTGAAAAACAGGGACTAAACAGCCCCCTGCCTCAGTTTACCCCCTGGGCATCCTGCAGATGAGGACACGGATTTGCACTTTGAGATCTGTAGATGAGAGCACCCCGCACGGTTATTCCTTATCGTTCTAATACTGAGCCCCGGGACGTTCCCTCCCAGGTCAGAGCTATTTGGGGACGTTTCTAATGCAATTCGTCTGTGGTCTGATATATCAGCCCCGCCCTGCAGATGCTCCGGGACTGCTGACGCTGCAGCGATACTGCGGCGTTCTCTCGCCCTGTCTCTGGAAGGAAGTGGTGGCGGCTTCCCCGGGGGATGTGGAGCTGTCCGGGTCCGAGTGACAAGCCCAAGTGCAGTGACGGCTACAATCGAGCTTTGCACACAGAAGGGATGTGAAAAGCTGCTTTGGGGGAGATGTTTCCCTGGTCTTTCTGTAGTAGTAAGCAAGCGCGCTGCCTTGATTCATAGATTCTAGGGCCAAAAGGGACCCCTTGCTCCTCTGGTCTAACCTCCTGTATATCCCAGGCCATAAGACTGCCCCGAATTAATTCCTGTTTCAACTACAGCAGATCTTTTAGAAAAACAGCCGCTCTTGATTTAAAGAAGGCCTGGGACGGGGAATCCACCAGAGCCGTTTCAAGTGGTTAATTCCCCTCCCTGTTCCGAGTTGGCTGGGGAACTGGGGGTCAGCATGGAGTCTGAGGACACAGCACCCCCTACTGCATGCTGCGGGCCAGTGCCCCCTACTGCATCACCAACGCTTCTACCCTCCTTTGAGGCCTCCCGGACGGCTACTGAGCCGGCCTAGCCTGGCTTGACTTTTGAACTCCGCCAGGATCAAAGCACAAGGTTAATTGGGCTTGCCAGAACAATGAGAGAGCCAGGCTGCCCTTCCCCCTACCTGCTGGATTTCGTCTATCTCCACGCAGAGCGGCTGTACAGGAAGCTGAACGTGGGTTTTAAGCTCGTGGGGCAGCTCCTCCGGCAGCCTGTATAAACACAGTCAGTTCTCTTTCCTCCTCCAGCCTCAGCATTCAGTCGTCTAACCTCTGGGATATCCCTGCTATTCACATAAATATCCAACCCCTCTTTGAATTGTACTAAATTCGTGGCCCCAGCAGAACCATGTGGCTATGAGTTCCACAGTCTACTCCCCAGTAGTTACAGGTCAGCTCATGGCCAGACTCAGGTGGGCCAGAGCTCTTGGCAAGTTATTTTTTAATCTTTACCATTTGAAGTCTGGATGGTTTAATTACAGTTAAGGCCAATGAAATTTCCAGCAATCGGCTCTGAATTCAAAATTGCAGGGCAGGGAGGGTCTTTATGTTCAATGTTTGTACAGCACCGAGCACCGTGGGGCTGGCACAGAAAGAGGGCGTTGGTTGCCTTAGGTCAGCAGTGGCAGAACTGGGACTATACGGCCTCTGGCAGATCTGCCTCCTCGGCTACCGAGCTCTTTTTGCTAGCTATCTGCAATGGATTTTGCTCCATTATATGGTGCCTGGGACGCTGTACAAACATTACAATGATAAGCCAGGTCCGACTCCCCTGTGCCCCGGTGACTTTTCCATCCCTGATTGTTGTGATCTGAGAGCAGTTTGCATCATCGAAAATGGGCCCTGGGTGACCCAGGGGGAAAACACCCAGCCAATTGCTAGGAGCGCGGCAGCAGCACCAATGCCCTATGGGACCAGGTGCTGTACCTGTGTCTAAACAGCCAAGAGAAGGATTATCATCCTCCGATGGGGAAACCGAGGCAGAGAGAGATGAGGGTAATTGTGGCAGAGCTGGGAACTAAGCCAGTTCTCCTGAGTTCGGTGCCTTACCCACAGTCCTTCATAACTCTGAGCCTTTATTATCGTCAATGCAACATGGGCAGGGCCAGAGAAGAGCTCAGAAACCTGATTCTCTGGGGTCGTCTGGATCTCCCATCCCCAGTGCGGGAGAACTGCTAAGCAAACTGAACTGTCTCCCTGCCCCCAACATTCCTTCCTGTGGCGTCCAAGCCCCATAGCTTCCTCCTGAGCACGAGGCAGGAAGAGACTTTGCTCAAACCGCACACCTCACCTCGGCACAGCGTGGTGCGCCTGCAGTGTTCATGCCGAGTTATGAGAGACAGGCCCCGGAGCCCGACACTCGCTGGATAAAGATCACCAGAGAGTAGGGCTGGGAGGAGTGTTTCTGCATGCACCCGGTAGCTCGTGGATCAGGGCCCTTTCCAAGCAGGTGCAGTCTAGCTTCCAGCCTCCGGTGAAATTTGTCCTGTCCCCGGCCACGCGACCCAGTTTTACGCAAGGCACTGGGGTCTGAGCTGGGAAGCGGTGAGGTCAGCGCTCACATTACACATCTGCCCTGGGCTTTAGCAAGGCGGGGAGCTGAATTTCAGTCTAGCTCTGGGGAAGAGGCTACAGGGAACAATCCTGCCCCACCCTGAGGGGCAGGGGATGGGCTAGATGGGAAATGCGGGTTTCAGAGCTGTCCCTAGGCACTCGCTGGAGACAGGGCTGCCGAGTTTGCTTGGATGTATTCCTGGAGGTTTCATCGCATGACATAATCTTTAATTAAAGATTAACCTTTAATTCCTGGAGACTCCAGGACAATCCTGGAAAGTTGGCAACCCTAGCTGTTTTTTTTGGGGCCAGCATCCCTGCCCTGTGAGAGCAGCCCGAGCTCCCGTTCCCATGCTCTCTGCTCCTCCTCCCACCTTTCTGACACCCCTGCCAAAGAATGACAAGTGCCCTGACCTCTCCCTGGCAAATTGTTACAGCCATCCCATATCGCGGTAAGGCAAGCAGTTCATGCATTACGTTACGGTTCCAGATATAAAGGGCGTGCAGAGGTTTTACCGAATGGCTAACCCGTCGTTAGAGCCCCACAGCTCAGGAGGTGCCTTAGAACGGTCCATAACACCTTGCACTGAGGGGCTTAGAACCGTCTCTAACCCACGCTGCTCCCGTCCGCTACATGCTTATTAGATCTACTGATCGCTGATTCGCCCTTTATAAAGGGAGCCTGGTACGCAGCAGGACAGGGCAAGGCCCCGGTCACACAATGTGCACACACACACCCCGGGAGTTTTGCCACCTATCTAATCTAGGTCTGTCCGTCTAAGTGCCAGTGACTGGTTCTCATTCTGCCTTTCTCCATGAGATTAAAGAGCCCTTTAATACCCAGGATTTTCTCCCCAGACACTGCAATCAAACCACCTCATGCCCTTCTTTTTGGAGACACTAAACAGACGGAGCTCCTTGCATCTCTCACCGCCAGGCACCGTTTTGCCCAGCTCTTGAATCATTTCTGCAGTTCTTCTCCGCACCCCCTCCAATTTTGCAACATCTTTTTTAAAACGACGACATCAGAACTGGCCGCAGGATTCCCGTTTCGTCTCACCATCACTCAGAGCACACGAGAAGGGATTCCTGAAACGAGCCCCTCGCTCCTGCCTGAGCCAGGGCAGAGCTTTTATGAAGAGACACTCTGTCTTGATTAAAAGACTGATAGAGAGACCCGCCCGTCCCGAGGTGAGTTGTTCCACTGGTTAATTACACTCTGTTAAAAATCGGCATCTCACTTCTAGTCCGAATTTGTCTGCTTCAACTTCCATCCATTGGCTCTGGAGTGAGCTAACCTAGGCCTCAGGGTGCGTGTGTGTGTCTGCCCTCATTAGACAGACACAGGGACAGATTAGATGGGATAGTTTATGGCTCAGGGAATAAACCATTTCATCTGCCTGAGGTTCCCTTCTGAGCAGGTTATTCCAGGACCGTCCCTGCTAGCAGCTGGCTGCCGGAGGGGACGGGACAGAGCCCTGGCCTTGCAATTCCCATGCAGGACGGACAGCGTTCACCAACCCCCAACACTCTGAGCGGGAAGCTGCACGCATCGGACTGTACGGTGCGTGCGGTGAGCTCCCACAGCGCAGCTCCTGCCTTACTTCTTCAGGGATTGCAGGGCGCCCCCTACGGGCTGCTCTCAGTAATGTCCATGCTCCGGTGGCCCCATGGGACTCAGCTGTGGCACAGGATAACCAGGGAATAAGGCTCTCTCAGCTACACTCCCTCGCACCCCCCTCCTCCAGCCCGCTTGGGGCTGTTACTCAGGTGGCTGTGCCCTGGGGGGGTCCTGTCAGGAATCAGGACCTGTAGCAGGCTGCCTGATGGCTAGGAGGGGTCAGCCGTTTGGTGGCTGTGACAGCTCCTGCTTGTCCCCAGCCTCGGACCCAGCCCTGCTCCTACTTCACCTCAGCCCAGGTGACCCGGATCTGACCTCAGCTCCAATTCCTGACTCCGGCTCTGACCCTTGGCTCGGGCACCTGGCCTCTGACTCCTGCTCTGACCTTGGGCGCCTCTTCCTGGCTACGGACTCCTGCTCAAACCGCCCACGCCCCGGTCTCTGACACATGCTCCCGGCCCTTCATGCCAGCCTGGCCGGTGTACAGACAGTGAACAGAGCTGGGTACTCTGCTCAGAAGGACTTACATGGCCAGGTCTTCGGTGGTTTGGCACAGCTGCTCCTGCAGCTGGCTTATTTCCAGTCTCAGCTCCTGTGGAGGAAGGACCGATCCTCTGGAGTTTCCTCTGCCACATAAGCCGTGTTCTCCCAAACCACCCAGCTCATCGGGCATTGCTACAGCCAACGGGCCTAGTTCTCGGTTACACTTGCACCCCTCTAGGTGGCCCTGGCACAGTAAAGGGTCCTTAAAGTGGGGCAGAAATGGCCCTCCAGAAACTCCCCACTGTGCAAGGAATATAACGGCTCTCCCCATAGCCCCAGGCATAGGAGGCCGGTGGGGGGCATGGCTGGAGCACACGGCATTGTGGCTGTTCTCCGCTACCCAAGCCCCACAGGAGCCAGATTGGAGGCATGGCCAGAGGGGACCATAGGAAACAGGCTTTAAGTTAGAGCAGCCCTGAGGTCACTCTAACCTACGCCAGGGCCCCCTATCCACAGCTCTGGAATACAAGGAGTGCAAAGATGGCTTACAGCAGGGGTGGGCAAACTTTTTTGGCCCAAGAGCCCCATTGGGGTTGCAAAACTGTATGGAGGGCCAGGTAAGGAAGGCTGTGCCTTCCCAAAGAGCCTGGCCCCCGTCCCCTATCCAACCCCTCCCACTTCCCACCCCCCACCCCAAACCCCCAACCCATCCAACGCCCCCTCCCAGGACTCCCTGCCCCTAACTGCCCCCAGGACCCCACCCCCTATCCAACCCCTCCTGCTCCCAGTCCCCTGACTGCTCTGAACCCTATCCACACCCCGGCACCCTGACAGGCCCCCCAGGACTCCCACGCTTATCCAACCCCCCCATCCCCTGACCGCCCCCCAGAACCTCCACCCCATCCAACTGCCCCCGCTCCCTGTCCCCTGACCGGCCCCCGGAACCTCCCGCCCCTTATCCAACTCCCCAGCCCCGGCCCCCTTACCATGCCACTCAGAGCAGCATGTCTGGCAGCCGCGCCGCCCGGCCAGAGCCAGACACGCTGCCGCGCTGCTCAGAAGGAGTGTGCAACCCCCCCGCCCAGAGCGCTGCCCGCATGGTGGCGTATCTGCGGGGGAGGGACCTGGGGCTAGCCTCCCCGGCCGGGAGTTCAAGGGCCGGTCAGGACGGTCCCGCAGGCCGGATGTGGCCCGCGGGCTGTAGTTTGCCCACCTCTGGCTTAAAGACACCTTAACCTGCTCCTCCCACACTCACCCCCCTGCCGGTGCCTGGCACAATGGCATGAATACTTTTGGGGGCCATTTGGCCTAGGACACCTGTCTCCTCCATGGTTCACTGCTCCAGGAGGAGGATACAGAGAGAGCACACAGGGCTGGGCAGGGACGATCCAAGCTCTTTGGTGAATCAGGTGAAGAGGCTAACGGAGCAGATGGACAGGACCATTCATTACCTGCACCACTGTCCTGTACTCCGCCAGCATCACTGTCAGTTCTTCGGCACGGTTTGTTTTCTGTAAAAAGCCCCAAAAAAACAGCTTTGGCCCCTCTGTCATGGTGACTTCTGTTGCTTCAAAGGGGGCTCTGACAGATTATCCCCGCGTGGCTGCTTATTAGACACAGGTCTAGCTTTGATCTTAATTGTGAGGCTGCAGCGACACCCGCTGGTTGTGACGAGCACTGACAGCACACCCAGAACCGCGATTTGCATAAGTTTTAAAGCCAGAGGGACCATTGTATTCATGTAACCAGATGCCTGCATCGAGACCCATAACTTCTGCTGGCTGGAAGTTTAAAGGCAGCTGTACACAACACACATCAGTGACATTAATAACACCTGCTCTTACCAATGACTTTTCATCGCTAGATCTCAAAGCGCTTTACAAAGGAGGTTAGTGTCATTACACCCACTGTACAGGTGGAGAAACTGAGTCACAGAGCGGCCAAGTGACTGGTCCGAGGTCACCTAGCAGGCCAACAGTTGAGCCGGGAACAGAACCCGGGTTTGCTGAGGGCCAGTCCAGCGAAACAAACAAACAGGAGGATGGACAGAAAGGAAAATTCAGTACTAGAAACAACAACACCCATGCTGTTCGCAGTCACATACCAATTGCTCACCTCAGTAAGGGCAGTGTCTTTGCAGGAGAGTTGCTCACCTCAATAAGGGCAGTGTCTTTGCAGGAGAGGAGAGTTTCATATTCACAGAGCTGGGCCTAGAGAAAGGAAATATATACTTCACCCTTAGCCCGTCATCAAAGATCTCAAAATACCTGACATTCACTGGTAAATTTTCAAACCCCAGTGGGAAAGAGAGGTGGTATAGGATCATAGGAATGTAGGACTGGAATTCCCCCTGTCCAATCCCCTGCACTATGGCATTAATCCCATTTTGCAGCAGGGGAAACTGAGGCATAGGGTGGGGAAAGAGCAGTGTTCCCCCAAGATAAGACAACAAGTCAATGGCAGAGTTAAGAATAGAACCCAGATGTCCTAATGTCCACTCAGATGCTCTAAGCCACTACGTGATACAGGCCAAAATGTTGGGAAATTCAAACATTTTAAAATTAAAAGTAGAAATCTCATCATTTTTCACAAAACAAATATTCCAAAAAATGTTTTCTATGAAAATAATTTAGAATAGAATAGTCAAAATGGAACCTTTTGATAATTTCCTGTTGAAAGCGAGACGATGTCACAAAACATTTAGATTTTGTCATATCAGCATTTTCGATCGGAAAATTTCTGACCACTCTGCTTAACAGCTAGGAGGATTTGTACGGATGCAAAAGTCTTTGCTGGGCTTCACACGCTTGCTTGCAAGCTACTCAAGGAAGCCACCAGAAGCTGCGGGTTCTCAGCGCTGTTTAGGAGGAGGTACTTAGAGCCTAGCAACTGATTTAGGTGACACGCATGTTTGCAATGGTTGTTAGTACCTTCAGATCTGCCTTCTCAGCAACCAGCCCTGCAACCTTCTGCTTCACTCTGTCTCTCTCTGCGAGCAGCTTCCTGTTCTGTAAAGCAGCCGCAGGTCAAGCTTAGGGTTAATTAGCAAACCATAGCAAAGAGACATGAAAAGGGGGCTCTCTAGCTGCTCCTCTGGCCCCTTCGCCAATGAAATGCAGCCGCTGCTGGGGTGGGACGCACAAGCAGTTGAAAGGTGCAAGCAGCTTAGCACAGGAAGTGAAAATGAATTCCACATCCAGCCGAAACTGCAGGAGCAATTAAGGCAGTTTAAACGCAGTTCTACCATAGACTTCAGTGGAAGTTAGGACCCTAAATATCTCTGAGGATCTGGATTTTGGCCACACTGAAACCTGGTCAGGACACCGGGGTTAATAATTCCTGTTCATATTAAAGAATGCCAGGCCATAAGGGGTCAGACGCAGTTTTGCATCTCCCCAGAAAGACGACCGCTGCAGCAGCACAGCACCCCCTCCTGCTGCTGTCCTGGGGCCCTGGCGTCAGCACTGATGCTGGAGAGTGTCCCCTCGGAGCCCCCTACCCCCTAGCACAACGCTGGGACACTGGAATAATTGATGTTGAAGCCAGAAGGGACTATTCGGATAATATAGCTTGACCTCCGGCAGAACACTGAGTATTTTACCCAGAATTTCCCACCGCCCGCCCCGTATCTAGTGGTTGAGGTAAAATGTCTCTTTCAGAAAGACGTCCCGTCTTGATTTAACGACTCCAAGTCCTAAAGACTCTGTCCTACCCCTCGGTAAATTGTTCCAAAGTGACATGTCTAATAATCCTCACTCCTAACATTGCACGCCTTGTTTCCAGCCTGAATGTATCTAGGCCAGAGGTGGGCAAACTACGGCCCGCGGGCCACATCCAGCCTGCGGGACCGTCCTGCCCGGCCCTTGAGCTCCCGGTTGGGGAGGCTAGCCCCTGGCCCCTCCCCGGCTGTCCCCTCTCTCCCGCAGACATGCCACCGCGCGGGCAGCACTCTGGGTGGCAGGGTTGCGCGCTCCTACCAAACAGCTGCCAGACATGCTGCTCTGAGTGGCATGGTAAGGGGGCCGGGGGGTTGAATAAGGGGTGGGAGGTTCCGGGGGGCAGTCAGGGGACAGGGAGCAGGGGCGGTTGGATGGGGCGGATGTTCTGGGGGCCTGTCAAGGGGCGGGGGTGTGGATAGGGGTCAGAGCAGCCAGGGGACTGGGAGCAGGGGGGTTGGATAGGGGGTGGGACCCTGGGGGCAGTTAGGGGCGGGGGGTCCTGGGAGGGGGCGGTTAGGGGGACAAGGAGAAGGGGGGGTTGGATGGGTTGGGGATTCTGAGGGGGGCAGTCAGAGGGCGGGAAGTGGGAGGAGTTGGATAGGGGGCGGGGGCCAGGCTGTTTGGGAAGGCACAGCCTTCCCTACCCGGCCCTCCATACAGTTTTGCAACCCCAGTGTGGCCCTCGGGCCAAAAAAGTTTGCCCCTGATCTAGCCTCAGCGTCCAGCCCCTGGATTCTGGTCCACCTTTGGCTGCTACCTCAAGGAGCTCTCTAGGTACTCACAGACCTTTTAGTCACCTTCATCTTCTCTGTGATGAGCTAAGGAGATTGTATTTCATAGCAAGGCAGATTTTCCAGACCTCCTCTGTGCTCTCTCTCAATTCACTACTGACTCAGAGGGGAGACTGCCTCCCACTGAGTCACCCACACTGCCCCCTGCGTGGGTCTTGGTGATTTGGCATTAAAGTACAGACATGGTTGACTTCACAAAGACAGTTCCAAACTTTTGCTACTCTCCAGAGCCCTCCTCACCTCCTCTTGAAGACAGTCCACTTGTAGAGAGAGGCACAGCTGTTCCTTCTCCTATAAGTTTAAAAAACAAAACAAACATGGATCTAAGCTGTATCCCCCAGAGTTTGCCTATGCTGTTATTAAAGGAATGGCCACGTCTCGGTTCAATAAATTGCAATAACTGGGCTGCGGGTGTTACTTGTTATCAACACACATTTATTTTTACATCCCCCTGCAATCCGGGAGGTTAATTTGCATCAAGAGCCGAGTGCCCCACGACAGCTGTGCCACGCCAAGAAACCACGCATGGCTGCAGCAGATGGGAACTTTGAAATGCCCATGGGTTTAAAGAAAGACAACAAAAACGGAAGTGTACTCAGTGCTGGCAAAAAGCGCCAGATTGACAGGCTGAAATCTGTTTATTCCACAAAGCGGGCACACTATGGGCAGTCGCCGGGAAAAGGTTTTGCTCTCCCCCACGCTGCCCCCTGCTGATTTTCCTCCGCACTGCACTGCTGGGTTATCAGTTGGTGTAAATCAGCACACATCTGCCAATCCACCCCACCTAAGAATCAGGCCCTAGGAGTTAGAGACCATTCAAGCCTGGATCTCAGGGGTGACGGTGAGTTTATAACGCAAAGGACTGTTCTGCTAGGCAGGACGCTGAGCCCCATGAACTTGTTACAGGTTTGAGAGGGATGTGTCAGTTTCACATGGTCACTTTCTGAGGCTCTCAGCAAAGAGAAGGCAAGGAAGTTGAGATTTTCTTGGGTGGTTACATAGTCTCACAACTGGGCAAACAGCTGCAGAGAGAGTGCGACTTGTGCAAAGCCACATGATAAATCAGCTACAGTTTCAGGTAGCGAACCCAGAAGTCCTGGCTCCCAGCCCTGCCTGCTCTAACCTGATTCTCCTCCACCCCCGAGGCAGTGATAGAACCCAGGAGTCCTAGCCCCACTGCTCTAGCCACTAGGAAATACCGTTTCTCCAGTGAAATCAGGCTAGCTGCCTGAACCCCCAGCCAGGGAAATGTTGCTGAAACAAAGACTCACAAGCACCTACCAGCTGCCGGGCTTGTGAGTAAAGTTTGCCCTTCTCCTCTTCCAGACTTTTTGCAATAGCCTTCAGGTCTTCTAGTTCGTTAGCCACTGATTTAGCCTGTTCCAGGGCCTGTTGCGTGCTACCAAGGAGAGCAGCCGGTTAGGAGAGGCCAGTAATTCAGAACCTCTTAATTAGCAACAGTCAAAGTAGCCTGAAATAACTGCAGTACAGGGCCAAGATATCTGAGTTTCCTTGGAAGCCTTAGGAGTTGCAATGGTTGAGGTAAATGATGGATGTATTCATTATTACTCTTTGTATTTCGGTAGTACCTAGAGGCCCAGTGGTTGACCAGGGCCCCAGTGTGCTAGGTGCTGTACAAACCGAGCAAAAAGATGGTCCCTGCCCCAAAGAGCTTCCAATCCGAGCAATGAATACAGCTGCTAAATTCCCCTCCATAAACACACAGCGGCTACTCAGTTTAAAATATCCAGCGCCCAGAAGGGGGAGATTGCTGAAGCATTGTGATATAACGAACAAATAATAATAACTCCAGACCGAGCGCTTCAACTGCCATTTAAATACAGCCAGCCAGGAATGGGACGTGGAGGCCGTGTCTCAGCACGCACCGAGGCTGCACAACAGATGGGCACGGGAAGACAAGGTGAATCCTGTACCCAGTCCGCACCTCAGGCAGGGGAATTTAGGGAGGCGGGATGGATTAGGCAGGTTGGGATGTAGCCAGCAACACCTGGAAGAGCAAGCCCTATCCTGCAGTGAGCATGCCTCAGGACCTCAGAGACTGTGAGCAATCAGCATGTTTAATGTAGACCTCACCCTATCACCTCCAAACAACACACTGGAGCAGTGGGGCCAGCAGTGAGTGCCGGGGAGTGCGCCCCCTGTTCAGCCCCTGCCCCACTCCCTTCAGTACCACACTGGGTGCCTGAGGAGAGCACCCCCTCCTGAGTGTCACACACAGCTCCCTGAAGCACACTGCCCCTAGAGCCATGCTGGGGCATCAAAGTCAGCGCTAACCCAGAGAGGGGGACAGTGCCCCTCAGCCTGCACCCTGCAGCCCCCGCGGCTGCCTCCCATCCCACTCACCTTCTCAGTCTGCCTTGCAGCTGGGAGAGCTCTTCGGTGAGGCGGGAGTTGAGTTCCTCAGCTGCCTCGATGGTCCTCTGCAGCTTGGCATTCTGCACGGCCAACTTTTTGTTGCCGTACTCCAGGTCTTCAATGCTGCTCATCAAGGCGGCAGCCTCTTCCCTTGGAGACCGGCATGAATGAAGGCAAGGGGGCAGTCGGTAGGGAGATCTCGCCTCACTTGCACTACCGTCACGCCAAACAGCGTCACCCACTCCACCTCAGTCTCCACACCACAGGCCCAGCGCTGATCGGGGAGCCTGAGATTTTTGTCTTAGCCCCACTAGGAAATGGACTGGAACACCCTCACCCCATATCACCCCTGACTGGGTGGCGATCAGATGGCATTGCCTACAGGCTGGCAAAGGAGACCTGGATCGGCACCACCTGGTAAGACCCACCAGAGAGTGATCAATCCAGATCACGCTAGCGATCAAGCTAAGCCAGCGTACGGTTTCTAACAGTGGCCTGTGCTGGCTGGTTGGGAGAAGGGCGTGATTGTGAATGCATCTCATTACTGAACACAGCACACCTAGGAGAGTTCTCCCTTCCTGGCTCCCTGAAGCATGTGAATGGTCCCTGTGGCTGCTGTTCGCATACAGTAAAGCATCTAATCCTTTTCTGGAAACTTGCACAGGTATGAGCCGCTAATATCCTACAGCATGGGTCAATGACATCTCAGCCTTCCTGATCTGGCTGACTAGAAGTTAATACTTACGAGTTTTCACTGCTGACATCCCCGCCATATCCCTCCAACTGAGCAGCACTAGAGACAGGCCGCCTCCTCCCTGACGAGGAAAACCAGAGAGCAATGTCAGGACCACAGCCTTACAATGGGTTTCTGGTCGTGACGCTCGCGGCTGCCAGGAGTAGGAAAAGCAAATGGCAACCTAAAGATCAATATCGAATTATGCCCAGGAACACCTGCTCCCTGGCTCCCACTAACCGGCTAGGAGGGGTATTAAACTGAGGAATAAGTTATAACTGACCTTTAAGAGTCTTTCTCTTGTCTGTGAAAGGCCACTGGCCCCTCCTGGGCTGGGAGGATGTCACAGCTTCTGAGCTGCGCTGGGGGTAGGGGGTGCAAAGGTGGCTGAATGCTGTCTGTGTTTCCCCAATTCTGGAGCTATCCAGAGAGCACTTGAGTCTTCAGCATGAGATAGAGCAGCCCAGAGGTTGTTTTAACTTACCCATGGCTGCTGGTAGCCCTTAGAGGTTGTGACTGTGGCTGGGATAACTGGAAGGCAGAGATACTCTGGCCACGTCCCCGCTTTCCTGTGCCAGAGGCTGGGGGGAAAGACCTGGCGTGGCAGGCCTACTCAGTCTATCCTCATACAAAGTGTAATGTAGGCTCTTATTCCGCTCCCATCACTGCAGTTTTTGAGTGCATCAAAACTGGCAGAGCACCAAAGAAGTGAGGGCAGAGGAAGGCACTTAGGACCAGATCCTCAAAGGCATTTAGGCGCCTAACTCCCATTGGAGTCCAGACTCCTGGGTTCAGTCCCATCATCGAGTCCAGTCCCCATCCAGGGGACTGGACTCGATGACCTCTCGAGGTCCCTTCCAGTCCTAGAATCTATGAATCTGAAGATTGCCCTAAGAACTCCCAGGTAGCCAGTTCCGCTAGCTTTCTGGCTGCTTTGCAGAAGCCCAGAATTGGGTCCCAGAAGACCCTTGAACCACACGCCTTCACATACACAGACAAACCCAATCAGACACAACCCTTCAGCCCTATAAGCTAATCAAGCTCTTTCTCCTACAGACCAGGCAGGAAGAGAGAGACCGCTGTTGATTATTCTATTTATAAACCCTCAGGAGGTGTTCAGATGCTACAGCGACAGAGGGGCTATGCAAGGATTAATTATGAGCGTATTTCAAAACCTGGGTGGTTTCCTGTGTCCCCAGCAGAAAGGGCAAGGACAGACGTCTCAGTCAGGCCAATCAGTAGCACAGCAGGCTGCATTACCGAACCATCTATATTTAGAATTAAATACACTGTCCTTTTTTTATTATCCCTTTCAGCACAACTTACCAGATGGCCACAGGCACATATTGTCCACAAACTTGTCTCGCTCCTTCGTGCTGTCTAATCCCCTGGAAGAAACATAAATTAATAGTCATAATTCCCACTTTATCACCATTCGTACTAAATGAATCGTGTGCTCTGTGCGTATCGGGTGAATATTTTCCCTATTCACTCCCCGCATCTTAATAAACACAAGGATGAAAATAGTTCTTCAAGTTTAGTGGGGGGTGTTGTACCACACTGTAATTAAGGCAGGACGGTCGCTTAATTAGTCGGGGATAAGAAACGATCAGGTCTCTTTAATGATTTAAGTCAGAAAAACTATGCACGCAACAGGTGAGCCTTAGGGGTCATCCATAAAGCTCTGTTAGAAAGCCCAGAGAAGGGTTATATTATGCATTTCATGTGGCTGTTTTGTTAGAAGGGAACAGAGGTCATAAATATTAATATTGATAACGATTCTGGAAGCCTTTTTTGTTTGTTAAAGACTAAGAGGCACATATCACATAGATACACAGCTGGACGGTACAGGGCGTGGATTCTTACAGCAGTGTGGTTCTCTGATAAGAGAAAGAGACTCCTAGAACAACTCTGGGAGATGTATATCAAGTCCCCGCAGGGGCGTAGGAGTCAGGACTCCTGGGCCCCAACTCTTGGAGAGAATATAGACTAGGAGGGCAGAGCAGGACTCCTGGGTTCTATTTGCTGCTCTGTGGTGTTGTGTTGTCTAGGAAGTTAGAGCAGGAGGGAATGGGAGTCAGGACTCCTGGGTTCCACTGAGTTCCTGGGTAACCCTGGAAGGCCAAGCCACTTGGCAGATGCAGACCAGTGCATAGCCGGATATTCACAAGGCCTTAGGTGCTAAACACCCATTCGTTTCCATTTTTTTAAAGTACCTTTGAACATCTGGCCTTTCACCTGTCTGTGCCTCAGTTTCCCTTTCTGTGGATGAAAATTGCTGTGGGGTTCTAACACCTAAGCCACAGCTGTTCCTAAATTATCTACTCACCCATCCTGCCGACAATCTGCAATCCAGTTCTTCATGACAGCATGGAAGGTCGGTAAATCCACAGTGACGCCCCTCTCTTCTGGGTCCAGCATTTTGTAAAGCAACTGCAGTCTCCCTTCCTCACAGCTTTGCCCTGTCACAGACTGTAAGTACTCGATAATATGGAAAACAGACACCTGTCCTGCAATCAGAAATTCAGACACACCAATACTCACCCCCTAGCAAACCGGGAACATTGCTAGAGATGGAAGGTTCGTCTTGTGACTACAGAGATGGCCTGGGAGTTTGGAGACCAGTGGAATCAATGGGAGGGAGGCCCAGATCCTCGAAGGGATTTAGGTGTTTGAGTTGCTGGAATCCCTGTGTAGTTGACAATGGATTTGTGCATTGTCCTAAATCCACATCAAGGCACCTAAATAAAGTGACTTTGTTTTCAAAGTGACCCACTGAGGTCAATGCAACCTCTAATTAACAGGTGGGGCCATCTCTGCTGCAGCTACATGGTAATCTATGCCCCTTCTGCTTCATAGCAGTATAGCCCCCCCCCCCCCCCCGGCCCCCTCCAGGAAGTTGACCATGCAGCCTGCTTTCAACTCAGCCTTGTTAACTCCTAGGAGAGTGGAAGATCCCAGGTACAGGACACTAGGACACAAGATGTTTTTTTCAAAGGTCTTGAGAATGGGAGGTAGGTGCAGGGGCTGGGATTTGCCATCTGAACGCTCACTGGCTGATTCCACTCTGAAAGGAGCCTTCGAATCTAATGCACGGGTTGACTTCCTGGCAGCACTGAAGTGGCTGGGACTCTGCAGGGGCTGTGCATTTCCAGCTGACACTAGAAAGCTTTCTACCTGTTCGTTCCAGGTCACAGGCTTCAAACGTGCAGGTCAGTACGTGCTCCTCGGAGCATCGGCTCTTGCTGCAGACGGCAGCGCTCTCCCATGACTCTAGTAAGGAAGAAGAGGAGAGACGTAACACTTACAGGCTAAGAACGTAAGAACGGCCAAGCTGGGTCAGCCCAATGGGCCATCTAGCTCAGTAACCTGTCTTGACAGTGACCAGCGCTAGATGCTTCAGAGGGAATGGACAGAGCAGGGCAATTATCCAATGATCCATCCCCTGTCCGCCAGTCCCAGCTTCTAGCAGTCAGAGGTTCAGGGACACCCAGAGCACGGGGTTGTATCCCTGACTATCTTGGCTAGTCGCCATTGATGGACTTACCCTCTATGAACTTGTCTCATTCTTTTTTGAACCCAGTTATACTTTTGGCCTTCACAACATCCCCTGGCAATGAGTTCCACCAGCTGACCGTGCATCATATGAAGAAGTACTTCCTTCTGTATGTTTCAAACCTGCTGCCTGTTCATTTCATTGCGTGACCGCTGGTTTTTGTGTCATGTGAAGGGGGAAATAACACTTCCCTTCACTTTCTCCACACCATTCTTGATATTATAGACCTCTATCCTATCCCCCCCTTAGTCATCTCTTTTCCAAGCTGAACAGTCCTAGGCTTTTTACTGACTCCTCCTATGCAAGCTGGTCCATATTCCATATCATTTTTGTTGGCCTTCTCTGCATATGTTCCAATTCTAATGCATCTCTTTTGAGATGTGGTATCCAGAACTGGACACAATATTCGAGTTGTGGGTGTGCCATGGGCTTATATAGTGTGTGACGAACTGGGCCTGTTCTCACTGTGGTCTGTGAATGCTGACAGGGGAGTGTGCTGGGATAGTCTGCATTGGAGGATGGGATCGGCCCGGGGGCGCATTCCTGGGAGTGTAACATGAGAACCCAGGAAGGGGTTGAAGGCCAGGTGACTCCTTAGCCCGGGAAACTGGACAAAGGCTGTGGGAGGGGTCGCTGAAGGTAGTGTGCTGGAAGCGAGCTGGAGAGATGGCTGGGAGACAGAGATGGCTCTGACCCCCCCGAAGGGGGGCGGGCTGGGATGCCCTGGGACCCCAAGCTGGACTTAACCGAGGGGGTCCTGTTGTCTGTGCCTGCAAGACCTGTCTTGGACTGTATTCCTGTCATCCAAATAAACCTTCTGCTTTACTGGCTGGCTGAGAGTCATGGTGAATCGCAGGAAGCCGGGGGTGCAGGGCCCTGAGTCCCCCAATACTCCGTGACAACTGGTGGCAGCGGTGGGATCTACTGCACCCCGTGGACGGCGCTTCCTGCAGTAAGTGACTGGGGAGCAGTAAAACGAAGGGGGATTGACGGGGACCAGGCGTGCTGAAGAGTGAGAGAGAGACGGTTATTACCCCTGGGAGTGTGTGACCAGCGAGAAGGACTTTTGCAGTAACAGGGTCCCCCGGGGGGATCGCAGCGAGTGGTCCCAGGGGCGGAGGAGTCTGCAGCTCGACCCTGGCTGAGAGGCGGTGACCTCGAGAAGGGCTGGCACACTAGGGGGCCCCCTGGGAACTGTGGGGAGCTGTGAGCACACAGGCCGGTGAGTGGCCAGCAGGAAGATGTATGCCAAGCGGCTTAAGAGCGACCTGGTGGAGCTGTGCAAGCAGAGGTGGCTGCGCGTTGGGAGGCTCACCAAAGAACAGCTCATTGCCCAGCTGGAGGCGGAAGATCGCGCGAATGAACTGATCCCTGTGTCTCAGGGAAGCAGCCTGGCAAATGCAGCGCAGGCACCAGTGTCTGTCCCAGCTGGGAGTGGTCAGCCGGCTACTGAGGGCTTCCCGAGACCCCTCCTTCCTATGCCTAGGGGAAGGGTGGGGAGGAGCCCAGCAAATACCGAAGGCGCCGTGACCCCCCCGGCCAGCAGGGGGTCCCCCCGGCGAAGCCCGCCGGCCAGCAGAGGATCCTCCCGGCGACGTTCGGCATCCGGGGAGCGGAATTGGCTGGAATGGGAGAAAGAGCTAAAACTGAGAGAGCTGGAGGATCGTGAACGACAGAGACAGCATGAACAGGAGGAGAAAGAGAGACAGCATCAGCGTGAAGAGAGACAGAGACAGCATGAACGGGAGGAGAATGAGAGACAGCATCAGCGTGAACGGGAGGAGAAAGAGAGACAGAGACAGGAGAATGAGAGACAGCGTCAGCATGACCTGGAACTGGCGAGATTGAAGGGCAGCGAACCCCCGGCTGCGGTGAGTGAGGGGGGACCCAGGACTGCACGGAGCTTTGATAAGTGCATCATGGCCCCATACAAGGAGGGGGAGGACATGGATGACTTCCTGGAGGCCTTTGAGACGGCCTGCGAGCTGCACCGGGTGGATCCCGCGGACAGACTCCGGGTCCTTACCCCCTTACTGGACCCCAAATCCGTGGCATTGTACCGCCAACTGGGAGAGGCAGAGAAAGGGGACTACGAACTATTCAAAAAGGCCCTGCTACGTGAGTTTGGGCTGACTCCTGAGATGTACCGGGAAAGGTTCCGGAGTCAAGATAAAACCCCTGAGGTCTCATATCTGCAACTAGCCGTCCGCATGGAAAGATACGCCAGCAAGTGGGCTGGTGGGGCCCAGACGAAGGAGGACCTGATTAAACTGCTGGTACTGGAGCAACTGTATGAGCGGTGCCCATCCGACCTGAGGCTGTGGTTGGTGGACAGAAAGCCAGAGAACCCGCGACACGCCGGGCAGCTGGCTGATGAGTTTGTAAAGAGCCGGTCAGGGGGTGGCAGGGAGGAGCCCCAAAGGAACAGGCCCGCCGCGATGCAGAGAGAGAGTCACCCTGGGACCTCCCAAAGGGGGAATATTGGGAATCCCCTCCCCCGGGAAATGCCCAGCATCAGGGACAACCGACCGGCTCGAGGGGACCCACGGGACCTGAGCTGCTATTACTGCGGCCGAAGAGGCCACGTTCGGGCCCAGTGCCCCAAGCTCAAGGACAGACTGAGCAGACCGAACCCGCACCGGGTTAACTTGGTAGAGGCCCAGACGGACGGGGGGCAGGCTTCTCACGCAAGAGGGGCTGGCAGCTTATCAACTGCTCAAGAGAGAGAAGGGCCCCAGGCCAGCTTCTCTGGGGGGCCAGATGCTCCGGATTCAAAGTTCTCCGTTTACAGGGTTGGCGCGGGGCTGTCCCTGCGGAGCGAGTGCCTTGTTCCCCTGGAGGTGGATGGGAAGAAAGTTTATGGATACTGGGACACGGGCGCAGAGGTGACACTGGCCCGGCCCGAGGTGGTGGCCCCAGATCGGGTGGTGCCCAACACCTTCCTGACCCTGACCGGGGTGGGCGGGACCCCATTCAAGGTTCCCGTAGCGAGGGTACACCTGAAATGGGGGGCCAAGGAGGGCCCCAAGGACGTGGGAGTGCACCACCATTTGCCCACTGAGGTGTTGATGGGGGGGGACCTAGAGGACTGGCCAAGCAGCCCCCAGACCGCCTTAGTTGTGACCCGCAGTCAGAGCCGGCGAGGGGCACTGCGCCCTGGCCTTGAGGGGGGTGCCTTGCCTGAGGCGCAGGACCCTAACCTGGTGGGGAGGGAACGCCCAGGGACGCGGCTCAGGGAGGCTGCAGCTTCGGACCCAGCGGGCGAGAAAGAGCAGGTGGCCATCCCCGTCCCAGCTGCTGAGTTCCAGGCCGAGTTACAGAGAGATCCCTCCTTGCAGAAGATAAGGGACCTGGCCGACCTCAATGCGGTACAGACCATGGGACGAGGTGGCCGGAAAAGGTTCCTGTGGGAGAAGGGGTTCCTGTACCGAGAATGGGCTCCCCCAGGGAAAATGGAGTCAGGGGGGATCAGGAGGCAGCTGGTGGTACCCCAGAAGTATCGCCGCCAGCTGCTGTGCCGGGCCCATGACATTCCTCTCTCAGGGCACCAGGGAACCTGGCGTACCCAGCAGAGGCTGCTACGGAGCTTTTACTGGCCTGGGGTCTTTGTTACTGTCCGACAGTACTGCGGATCCTGTGACCTCTGTCAGAGGGGGAGGAAGGCCTGGGACAAGGGGAAAACGGCTTTAGGACCCTTGCCCAGCATAGAGGAGCCTTTCCGGAGGGTGGCCAAGGTAAAAAGGGCGGCTCTAAACCAAGAGAGCCCAAAGCACAGACCTCCAGACTGGGGCGCTGGGAGAAGACCACAGCCCAGTTGGAGCCCCAGAGGTATGGGGGTGGGAAAAGGGCACAGGCCGCATAAACCTTCCCACATGCGAACTGCGAGTGCCATCAAGCACCCCAACCTAAGGGGGGGCGTGAAACTGGAGGGGCCTGGTGTAATTCTCACCAAGGAATGGGAGGGATGCGGGGGCATCCATGGGAACGGGGGTAGGTTCGAACTTCCCCGGGTCACTGGCTAAAGTGACCCTGCTCAGTTCGGTCTCGAAGGGGGGAGTTGTCACGGAGTATTGGGGGACTCAGGGCCCTGCACCCCCGGCTTCCTGCGATTCACCATGACTCTCAGCCAGCCAGTAAAGCAGAAGGTTTATTTGGATGACAGGAATACAGTCCAAGACAGGTCTTGCAGGCACAGACAACAGGACCCCCTCGGTTAAGTCCAGCTTGGGGTCCCAGGGCATCCCAGCCCGCCCCCCTTCGGGGGGGTCAGAGCCATCTCTGTCTCCCAGCCATCTCTCCAGCTCGCTTCCAGCACACTACCTTCAGCGACCCCTCCCACAGCCTTTGTCCAGTTTCCCGGGCTAAGGAGTCACCTGGCCTTCAACCCCTTCCTGGGTTCTCATGTTACACTCCCAGGAATGCGCCCCCGGGCCGATCCCATCCTCCAATGCAGACTATCCCAGCACACTCCCCTGTCAGCATTCACAGACCACAGTGAGAACAGGCCCAGTTCGTCACATAGTGGCACTATGATATTTTCTGTCTTACTATCAATCCCTTCCCTAATGGTTTCTAACACACCGTGAGCTGCTGCACATGGAGTGAATGTTTCCGGAGAACTGCATGTCTGGTTCCAGACCTAATTACCCGTAAGCAAACTCACCCCCCTTCTGGACTGTCCTATGATCCCATTACTGTGCTGTGGGATAGTGGACAACTTGCCTTTGCGATTACACTATAAGGAACAATCCTGACCTGTCTGAGGGGGCAGAAAGGTGGGGAATGGTCTCCCAGGAATCTAATACTATAGGTTTTTCCCCTGCACTAACTTTTAAGATGCCATGATTCAGACACACACCACAAAAATCCCATGCTTATGCCCAGGGATATCAACAGACCAGATTCTGCTTATAGCAGCCCACATCTGGACTAATTCCTCAGACTTAAATTGAGTTACTCGGGATTTATGTTGACGTAACTGAGGGCAGAACTTGGCCTGACAGGTCAAATCACAGGACGTGAGTCAGGGGAGAATTGAGTTCACAAAGGCTGATACGCGTAACCACAGTAAATATGTAGGTATGTATCTTTCCATCTCCATACACTCCCCCACACCCCATCTATCTGTGATGCAGCAACCACCACGGTACCCAAGCATTCTTTGATCTCTTACCCTGACAACTTGGAATAACCAAGTCAGCGTCCATACTCCATACTAAAGCAAGCCCTACTGAGCAGCGTGGTGGGAGGCAGCTGTGTGGGACAGGATGATTCATCCACCTCTGTGACTTACCTCAATTCAAATAAAACCCAGGCTGCTCCCCCATGCACCCAGGGCCGGCTCCAGGCACCAGCTTAACAAGCAGGTGCTTGGGGCAGCCAAGGGAGAGGGGTGGCACCTGCGGCAATTCGGGGGCGGCAGGTCCCTCACTCCCTGTAGGAGCGAAGGACCTGCTGCCGAACTGCCGCTGCCGCCGATCGCGGCTTTTTTTTTTTTTTTTGGCTTGGGGCGGCAGAAATGCTGGAGCCGGCCCTGCATGCACCCTACAAAGACAGCATCAGCGTTCATAGAATCATAGAATATCAGGGTTAGAAGGGACCTCAGGAGGTCATCTAGTCCAACCCCCTGCTCAAAGCAGGACCGATCTCTTTTAAAAGAGTCCCTCTGGCGTGAGAACACAGCATTTAGTGCTAGTCAAGGTACAGAGCACCTTATATGAACTCTCCCAGCATTATAGCAAATGTGCTCCTTGCTTTTCCTCTTCACCCGTAAGCTCACACAGAAAGGACCCGGTCCTGAAATCTAGTCTGCACCACTGGGGCTCCTGTACAGATCTGATTGCAGAATCAGGGCCTAACCTGGGAGGCACCATGGTCTAGCAGGCAGAGCACCAGGCTAGGCCTTCTGAACACCTGGGTTCTAACCCCGTCTTGCTGTTTGACCGTGGGCACGTTAACAGTGTTGACGGTGAATTTGTCATCCGTAGGTTTCAGAGAACAACAACCCATTTGGAGGAATCTCTCAGAGCTATCGCTGCAGACTCAGGCAGACCGTACTGCTCACTCGACGACTTGGGTCACGTTTTCAAGGTCGTATCTGCAACGGTGTGGGTTAGACACGTGGGCCCCCATTCAGCAAAGCACTTAAGCACCCTCTGGGTGCCATTTCCTCAGCTCATAAGGTAGTGTTAAAGAATGTGAGGTGCTCAATTACATAGAGTAGATAGACAGACCCCATAAAGGGCGCTACATACCCTCTGACGACTGGACCATGGGCAATTCTGCAACTGCTGCAGGGTTAGACGTGGTCTCCATGTTCACCGGCTGACCTGTTTCTCCACAGCAGCTGACTTCATCCGAGATCCAGGGGGAAGCGTCCCCCTGCGGGGAAAGCATGTCTCCCGAGGCCATGTCTCCCATCACCTTAGCTGGCCCTGCAATAAAACAGACAGGTGATGCCCTCCAAGCAAGCTCTCTGTTGGGAATGGGGTAAACTGCAGCAGATTGATTGATCTAATTAAATTAGACGAGAAGAGAGGTTAGAACGGGTAGCGAGGGACTCCCTAGACTGACGGGCTAGCTGTACAGGGGTAGCCACTGGGTTAGCTGAATTGATGTATTTACACCAGTACAGCCAGACCCTCAGATTACGTGCGGGTGTATCTAGGAGAGGGTTTTGTCCCAGTGGTGCCATCAGAACTTGGCCCCAAACTGTGTTCGCTTTTGGAAGAGGTCCTAGGGGAACCCGACCCGTTCTCAGAATGGAAACCGTCTTGTCTAATCAAATGGGACATCCATCAAACAGAGCAAAGGGAGGGCAATGTGGAGGTCAAGTCACACCCCCCCCCGTGCCCATTTAAAGCTTATTTGTGGGGTTATCCAGGGCTACCCTCCCTACCCGAGGGGGTGGATTTAGGGTAGACAGCTTATCTGAGAGGAGTATTTGGGAGCAGTGCCGAAAGAAAGAGAAGGGGGGACAATTGTACCAGGGCCCTGAGCTCAAGGCAGCCCCCAAAAGTCTGTAAAAATGGGGTGAAATGGGACATGATGAACCAATGGGCCAGGTAACTTGGGGGGTGTTATCTGGGATGTCTGGCCTACATGAGGGTGTATTTAGGGAGAATGGGTTTTATTCTGACTTGGCCACTGGCCTGCTGGGTGAGCTTCAGCACATCCCTGCCTCAGCTCGTGCCTCGGTTTCCCCATGTGGGGCTAGTGATACCAACCTCTTTTGTGGTTTAGGGGGGGAAGTTGGTCTGTGGCATTCTCTGGGGTTGGTGTGACTGTTAGGGGGCAAGCTGGGGATTTGGGGTTGGGTGGTTTACGGGGGCAGTTGGTCTGTGGGGTTCTCTGGGGTTGGCATGACTGTTAGGGGGCAAGCTGGGGATTTGGGGTTGGGTGGTTTACGGGGGCAGTTGGTCTGTGGGGTTCTCTGGGGTTGGCGTGACAGTTAGGGGGCAAGCTGGGGATTTGGGGTTGGGTGGTTTACGGGGGCAGTTGGTCTGTGGGGTTCTCTGGGGTTGGCGTGACTGTTAGGGGGCAAGCTGGGGATTTGGGGTTGGGTGGTTTACGGGGGCAGTTGGTCTGTGGGGTTCTCTGGGGTTGGCGTGACAGTTAGGGGGCAAGCTGGGGATTTGGGGTTGGGTGGTTTACGGGGGCAGTTGGTCTGTGGGGTTCTCTGGGGTTGGCGTGACTGTTAGGGGGCAAGCTGGGGATTTGGGGTTGGGTGGTTTACGGGGGCAGTTGGTCTGTGGGGTTCTCTGGGGTTGGCGTGACTGTTAGGGGGCAAGCTGGGGATTTGGGGTTGGGTGGTTTACGGGGGCAGTTGGTCTGTGGGGTTCTCTGGGGTTGGCGTGACAGTTAGGGGGCAAGCTGGGGATTTGGGGT
Source organism: Chrysemys picta bellii (assembly GCF_011386835.1). Classification (NCBI taxonomy): domain Eukaryota; kingdom Metazoa; phylum Chordata; order Testudines; family Emydidae; genus Chrysemys; species Chrysemys picta. Next base: position 23,600,696 of record NC_088807.1, read on the forward strand.
TGGGTGGTTTACGGGGGCAGTTGGTCTGTGGGGTTCTCTGGGGTTGGCGTGACTGTTAGGGGGCAAGCTGGGGATTTGGGGTTGGGTGGTTTACGGGGGCAGTTGGTCTGTGGGGTTCTCTGGGGTTGGCGTGACTGTTAGGGGGCAAGCTGGGGATTTGGGGTTGGGTGGTTTACGGGGGCAGTTGGTCTGTGGGGTTCTCTGGGGTTGGCGTGACAGTTAGGGGGCAAGCTGGGGATTTGGGGTTGGGTGGTTTACGGGGGCAGTTAGTCTGTGGGGTTCTCTGGGGTTGGCGTGACTGTTAGGGGGCAAGGCAGGGACCGCAGGGTGTGTGTGTGTGTGTAAATCATATCTGTGGCTGGGCACAGGCTCCTTGAGGGAGAGCGATTGGCACCAAGGGCTCTGTCTGGGTGGCTGTTGGCGCGGGCACTTTGCCGTGGGATGCTCCTTGTGGGTTTATTGGGGGGGGATATTTAAAGTTCCCCCAACATTTACTCCCCCCACACACACAAATTAGCTGGGGGGGGGATTTGGGGAGTACCTCATCATCACTCCCTCCCCCCCTTTAACCCAGGGCAGCCATCTCCCTGGTGGCTGAGGGGCAGGCTGCCCTCGGAGGGGGAGGGGCGGAGACCCAGGGAGGGGGCGGGGGCGGAGCGCGGCACTTGCAGCAGCCGGCGCGCGCGCCTCAGAACGCTGCAGCCCCTCCACGAGAAAGGCGGGAACATTCAAACCTGGGGCGGTTGGGGGCGGGAGCAACGGTCGCGGCTCGAGCCCCTTCGGCTCGGTGGGGGAGGGGCGGGTCTATGTCACCAGTGGCTTATGGGGTGGGGGGGTCCCCCAAATAAACCGGGCTAATCACCCCCACATGTGTTAAATAGAGGAGGGGTGAGAGGCTGCCCCCCCTCATGAGCAGGGCACCCCCAATGAGGGACCCCCCAAAAAAGTGAGTGCCCCCACACAGGTGAAATAAACACTGACTGACAGGTTGCAAGCCGTGTGGCAAGCGGGCAGCACCCCTTCAAATGAGACGGGGACCTTAAAACGAGCTGGGGCTGAGGGCCAGCTCTGGGGCTTTTCCCCTGCGGTTCTCAAAGCATGTTACCAATGAGCCGTATCGGGAGCCTCACCGATGGGGAAACTGAGGCACGGTTTGGCAAAATGACTTGCCCTGGCTCAAACAGAGCCCAGCTCTCCTGAGGATCTATCCACTAGCTGCCTCTTGAAGATGCTTATTTCAGCCATCTTGAGAGGGGGGGCTTTCTCCTTTGAGGGTTGGGGGGCTACCCGCAGGAGCAGAAATCACAGTGGCAATTTAGGGTGAGGTCAGAGGTCACAGAACAAAATGACCCCTTCAGAGCCCATGAATGACTGGCCTCCTCCTAAATTAGCATCTCCCCCAAAAGAAGATGAATTCATTCCCCTCATCCACATGAAATAAATGGGTCATGTGGGGCAAGGAGCTGTCATGCCACTGTGACTGATGACCCATGGACACCCCCAAATGAGGGGCTCCCCCAAACTAAAGGGGATTAACTTTCCCCACATAAATAAAGTCAGTGTGCTGTACTTTGCGCCATAGGGTGCACAATATGGCGTTGCTGTGGCATCATGACCTTTGACCCTTCAGGCAGCTCCCCCCTGAGAACAAAGTGAATTCATTCTGCTACATACCTGAAATAATCTTTCCATATTACGGGCCGTAAATAGCAAGGCAAGGAGTGCCATTACGCCAACATGACCTCTGCCCACACGGGCGGCCCATCCTCTCATAATGCTTTCCCTGGTAAAATTAATTCTCCCCACCACCCATGACACGGGTCCAATTATGCCCTCTATTCCCCCCACACACACACACTTCCCCAAAAAACCCTGAAAATGGTTAGCTTTGTGCCCCAGGAGACCAGCCAATCCCCAACTGCTTCCACACTTCCAAGGGGCACACCTCAATGGAAAGTGGCTGTAAAAGGGGGTGTCTTGGGGTGTGGGGGGGTTCTATATGACCTCGGCCTAGTTCTGGAAGAACGGACAGGATGGGATGCCAAGACATGTAATGGGCATGGAGATGTGTAACCATTCAAGGCCTGCGCACCTGACATACTTGCACAAACAAGACAGGCATGAACAACAGCTGTCCCTTCACCAATACATTTCACACTCTGTGGAGACCTCTTCCAAGTGTGTGTGGGGGGGGATTTCAAACAGGGCCTGGTGACAGATTAACAGTACCACTAGTTTTTGTGGTGGGAGCCAGTCGGTCCTCAGATCTGCGCTGAGAACTGCCCCTAGCGATCAGAGAGTTGGGTCACTTCTCTGATCTAGGGCAAAAGGCCTCACAATCCAAACTCTGAGGTGGATAATAATCATTTCCGTAGACAGTGGTTTAGGACAGGAAGTGGAGAGTAACACTCCCACTTTTGACGCAATAGCAATGAGCACATTTACAAGAAGCTGAATGGAATTGCCCACAGCTGAAATTGCACCAGCAGCCTAGATTTACTCTTGCAAAAAGTGTCATGAAATCTCTAACGAGCATCAGCGCTTCAGTTTTATGTGTCGTTCTGCTCCCCTCGTTCCCACACACTCTTTGTGTAGCTTGTGCATCTGAACAGCAGGTGGCAGGCAGAAGTGGCACCATAATGAATCCAACCACAACTGCACACACAATGAAACAGAAGTCCCAAAATACAGCCTTGATTACAGATCTCCTACAAGTAGGAGCAGCAGGTGCCTGATCTTTCTCTCCCACAAAACCCACATGCATTCCCTCTCTCTGACACGTACACACACCATCTGATCTCACGCAAAAACACATTACAGTAAAGCTGTCACTGACAATACAAAAAACGTGAATATAGGCCCCAAACAGAGCTAGATCCAATAGGACGTTGTGCAGATTAATTAAAGCAACCCAGGATTTTATATAGATTGCTGTACAAAACTGGATTCAAGCCCCCTGAAGCAATAAAAACCACAATTACTGCATGCACTGAGAAGCCATTGCCCAGGGGTAATATACATCTGCTGCGTGTTTAATGTCAATCAAATAGTTGAAATTGATTTGCTGCAAAGCGGCCGGAGATCGGTCACTGTCAGGCTATTTGTCTGCAAAAGCTACTGATTTAGGTGGAAAAGGGGAAGGAGAAAGAGAGAAGGGAGGGATGAGCCACGTCAGTCATTAACAGCCGTGGCTGAGCGTGAGTCCTCAGTAAAAGCCAGGCCCAAAGTACTGTCCCAGCTGATTGGCCAATTGCCAATCCTCCTCATCCCAGAGCACCAGGCTTGGCTGGAGGAAAGACAGCTGTCGGCCCAAACCCCTCAAATCCATGTTGCCCTCTGGCCTGTGGCGTATGGACATTGTGCTGAATCTGGAGGGAAACAAAATGGTGGCAAAGAGTGAATGGAGGCTACTTCCCAAGCCTCCTATAATATCCGCTGCTTGACAGGAATGCCTCACTGCAAACCCTAAGTGTGCTCAGGGACTCTGGAGTCACAGCGGTCAGCTAATAATGGGGAGCCAGTCAGATAACTAGGAGTGAACAATGTCCGGACGTCTGAAAGGCAATCTGTAAATCTAGCACAGATTTTGGTTTCTTGTTGATGTGTTAAACTGGTTCAGGTTAATCTGCATCCATTCCCCTCCATCCATCCCACTCTATTCCTTCTTTCCCACACACAACTGTCTATCCATCCATCCCTCCTCACATACAACTCTCCATCCCTTCCTCCCCACACATACCCCTCCATCCATCTATCCACAGCTCTTCTGCCATGACCCGAAGGAAAAGACACCCCACCTACGCCCACGCCCTGAAGGCAGACTGGAAGTTCGGTCTCCATTTGCAAGTGACAACCTGGGGCCCTGTACCACATGCATTAGAGCTGAAGCACATCGAAACATCACAAGGTTCCCTGCTTCCAATGCAGTTGAGGTGACCCCCAAACCTTCCTTACCCATCGCTCTTGCCTGCACGGACAGGATCGCCTAGACCTCCCATGTATCCCCCAAGCCATCAGGTTCAATAGGCTGCCATCCAGGCTCAGACATGTCTCTCCTTCTGTCAGGTAGGGGGCAGACTGGGAATGGGAGAGCTACATAGAGAGGAGGGACGTGATCAAACATCCAGGAGATCCTTGGAGAAGAAGGTTGGTTGTGGGGTCAGGGACCCAGGAGCTCTGAGTTCGATTCCCAGCTCCTTGGGTGAGTCATTTTATCTCCATCTAAGGGCAACTCTGTGGTCCACAGCATCCGAGCACCTCACTCTTTAACGCATTTATCCCTCACAGCACCCCTCTGAGGCTGAGAAGTGGGGCACAGAGAGGCTAAGGCCCAGATCCTCCAAGGATCCCATGGGAGTTAGACCCCTAAATCCCCTGCTGGACCTAGGCCTTAATGACTTGCCCAAGTCTGTAGCTGAGCAGGGACTCAAACCTGTGCCTCCCAGTCGAGCAACCTACCCAGCCTCAGCTCCCCCATCTGTAAAACAGGGGATATGAACTCTTCTGTTCAATATAGGGACTGTAAGTTCTTCAGAGCTAGCACGGTGTGTGTCCCTCGGCCCAGTGGGAGCCCCTGATTGCAGCTGGAGGCAGAAGTAAATCTGGCACAGATTTCAAGGCCAGAAGGGTCTAGTCTGACCTCTGGCGTAACACAGGCTGGATCAATTCACCCAGTTGGTCCTGCAGCAAGCCCATCTTTTAGCAGCCTTGGCTTCTGTCTGTCCTGAATTTTGTGCAAGCCATGGTGTGTGTGTGGGGGGAGGGGCGCCCATTATTCCCTGCCCCCCTAAGCCAGCCACTCCCGCACCCTGGGGCCGGATTGGAGCAGGTGCCCCCTATAGGGGAAAGGCCCCGTGTCCTATTCATCATCCCCTTGAGACAGCCAGTCCCCTGCGCTGGGGCCGGATCGGAGCAGGTGGCCCCTAGAGGGGATAGGCCCCGTGTTGTATTCCCCATCCCCTTGAGCCAGCCAGTCCCGTTCTGGCACAGAAGATGCCCCAATGCATCACCCACACTCACTGTGTCCTTAGCTTTTCACTCCCGGCACTGGCTGGCAAGGAGGGAAGAGGAGCAGAACTGGGCCGTCCGGCAACCATGGTCACTCAGGCAGCCCTGGGGAGAAGGGTGTATTTCAGCAGCAGCTGCAAGGACTCCACGCCCTTCCTAATCCAGACACCCCGGTATCTATATCATCCCACGGACCATGCCTGAGTGAAGGGGGGAAGGCGGCTGGGGAGATCCTGTCAGCATGGTCCCCTGCCCCAGAAGGATTGCTCCCCATTTCTCACTTCTGTTAGAACACCAACCATCTCATCAAAAAGGGCTCACGCGTCCCTGGATGAACAAACTGGGGAGTAGTGGGTAGAAGCTGGGAGGTGATTTTACCTCTGTATTCGGCGTTGGTGAGACAATACTGGAATCCCGGAGCCAGTCCTGGTGTCCACATTTTAAAAACAATGCTGAAAAACCAGAGAGGGTGCAGAGAAGAGCCACAAAAATGATACGAGGGCGGGAAAAAATGCCTCACAGTGAGAGATTTAAGGAGCTTGATATGTTCAGCTCATCAAAAAGATCAAGAGGTGATTTGACTATGTTTGATGGGAAGGAAATCCTGGGTGTGGAAGGACTATTTGATCTAGCAGAGACAGGCAGAACGAGAACCGGTGACCAGCAGTTAAAACTAGACAAATTCCAATTTGTCCAGTAAGGCCCACACGTCTTCCAGTGCGGGTGATTCAGCCTTGGAACAAACTCCCCCCCGGGAAGTGGTGGAGTTTCCATCGTTGGCTGTCCTCCGATTCACACTGGCTGCCTTTCTGGAGGAGATGTGTCAGCCAAACACAAGTTGTGAGCTCAGAGCAGGGGTAACGGTGAAATTCTCTGGCCTGTGCTCTGCAGGAGGCCACTAGATGATCTAATGGCTCCTAGTCTTAGAATCTATGAATCTGCGCCCCTAACGATTCGCCTTTGATGACAAAGGAGGTGTCAGAACATCTGGAGAGGAGGAAAGGGGTAGTAGCCACAATACTGGCCTGGCACTCTGGAGAGCTGGACTCAGTTCCCAGATCTGCTACAAACTCCCTGTGTGACCTCGGGCGTGTCACTTCATCACGCTGCTCTTGCAATTTTACCTAAGACTGGCTTGGTGTTCCCATCACGTGAACTGGTGTGTCTGGGTAATATCTGGCACAAGGGGCGCCCTGATCTCGCTTGGGAGGGGGTGTCTGTGCAGCACCTGGCCCAGCAGGGGGCCCCAAACTCCGTGGGGGGGGCATACACCTAAGAAAAATGATTTTGCATTCAGTACCACTGGGAATATTCTGCAGAGTTGAGCAGAACTCAAGCGACTGGGGTTATCTGAGAAGCTGATACCGACTGCAGAGCATTCACACAAGTTCAGCCGATCCAGTGGAGACCTGTTCCCTGTAGCAGCTTCGTCTCCATCACTGACATGCCACATGCCAAGCTACCCAATCCTGCTGCCACTTGGGTGAAGAATTCTGTCTGCCACAGGTGTCTGAGCACCGGAGGAAACCTGCCTTGTGTTTAAATAACTTGCAATTCCCCCCACTCCCAACACCCCTTCCCACAGCGGCTCCAAAATTCGGTGTGGGTGCAGGGAGCTAGCCCCATTGACTCCAGTGGAGCGATGGCTGATTGACACCAGCTGGGGATATGTCCCAGTCCCACTGAGTTTCCTTCTGATCACCTCATCCTAAAAGGGATCTAGTACAAACAGGCCAGGTCTACACTAGGAGCATTGTACTGGTATACTACGCTGGCTGCAGCTACACTAGCAAAGCTGGCCTTTTACCGGTGTAGCTTATTCCACCCCTACCGAGTGAAACCAGTGCAATTTGGCAGCCTAACTGTGTCAACACTCGGGGCTTCTGCTGGCACAGTCAGGGATCACCCTTCTTCATACCCCCACTGGCAGAGGCGGTCATGTAGACACACCCTTATAAGGGGGTTCGATGACGGGTGACAACTACAAGGGGACTGGGAAATCTTTCTGATGAAGAGCGTTGGAAAAAACGGAGAGACGAACATGCGGGCAGCCGCTAGAGGCTACAGCCAGCAACAAATGGGATGGAGAAGGTAGATCAGTAACTTTGATCCCCCCGTGAGACCAGAGCAGTAGACCCCGAAGCACCCTTCAAACCTGCCAGGGTCCCTGTGTGGAACATGGGTGTCCCCGGCTAAGCCGGGGTGGCATAGAAGCTGTCGATTGGTTAGCTCTATTTTCTCTGGAATGCTTTTGTTCCGCATAAGTGATACTTTGCTTTATGAAGCTGGCGCTCACTGGCATCGCTGGTGCCAAGCTAACGTCAGATCTACTGAGAATCAGCCTGAACCCCGCTGTGACGGGAGAGTATCACAGGTGCCTGCCCCAAAAATGGGGAGGGCTGGGGGCCTGAGACCAGAGTGGGACGCTGTAAGGCTTAGCGGTGCAGTCGCCTGCCTTCTGATCCTGAACCGCAGGGACCTTCAGCTAAGCTGAACAGGGCGAACTGAAAACTGAGCAGAGAAAATCCACCCTGAGCCTGCGGAACTCATTGCCACTGGCTCATTCTTGAGGCCAACTGCTGAGTGGACTGGCCAATGTAAGCAGCTTGGGGCACTGGGGTCCTGGACAGATCTAGTGGGGTGATGCCTACGTAAAAGCAGCTGAGTTTAGAATTTCATTTCTCCAATTTACCCCCTGCCAGAGAGAGAACTTTTATTGCAAGAAAAACCAAGGATCAGGACTTTATACACAGATCCGCCAGCATCCTCTCCATCGCCGACTCAAATCTCTCTCTCCCTTTTTGCTACAGCTTCCTGAAGAAGAAGAAAAAATGGGGCCTCCGTGCTACAGCTTTGTGCCAGGCCTGAGTAATGGGGGGAGCTTTTTTCAGAGGGCGGGGGGCTTCCATCAGCCCATCCCGGATCGCTAGCAGCCTGTGCCTCCTGTCGCTAAGGGATGCGCCGTCCGGCCAGCTGGTGTCAGAGGCCTTCCCGGGCCTGGCTCTGCGCCGTAAGTGGATGATGAGGAAGGTCAGCCCAGGGCGGGGGATCAGCAGGACGTGTCTCCCTAGGACAGGGTCTGCTTCTGCCCCATCACCTGCTCCTTCCTTGCTAGACTCTGCCTGGCTTCCCTGGAAGAGACACAGGTAAATGGGGAATGTGGGACATGGTACCTGGGCCCAGACTGGTGAGGAGATGCCCCTAGGAGGAGAAGGAGGTTAGAGCAGCAGGGGCTGGGAGCCAGGACTCCTGGGTTCTTTCCCCGGCTCTGGGAGGAGAGGAGTCTAGAGCGGGGGCTGGAGTCAGGAATCCTGGGTTCTATCCCTCAGAGGGAGGGGAGTGGTTAGAACAGGGGAGCTGGGAGTCAGGACTCCTGGGTTCCATCCCTGGCTCTGGGAGGGGAGTCGGTCCAAGCAGGGGGGCTGCAAGCCAGGACTCCTGGGTTCTGTTTCCAGTTGTGTCCCTGACTCTCTGGGTGCCCTTTGGGCATGGGCAGGCCTTTCCTCGCTCCGTGCCTCAGTTTCCCCTCCCATACAAGGCAGTTGGTGATCCTGACTCCGCTTGTTACCAATGAATGAGTGATGACAGCGAGGAGCGTAGCCATGGGGCCAGCGTCAGACTCCTTTGGTCTGTTACACTGTCCCCTGGCCCGGAACCTGGTTCCGAAGGTCTGGCAGGCGGGGAGAGGGGAGTCCAAGAGGTGGGGTGGGGGGAGGGAGTTGATAAGTTTCTGCCACTGACTCTTCTTTCCCCCCTGGCTGCAGCCCCAACGCCCTGTTTTCCGGGAGATACAGGCGGCAGGTGCCCTGCACGCAGCCTCGCAACAGAGCGTCACAAGTCTGCAGGCACCAGGGAATCAGGAGACAGGGTGTTAAAGGAGCCAGCCAGGGAAGGAGGGGGGTCCACGTCGGGGCGGGGGGGTTGTGTATAGTAACTGACAGAGCTGGAGAGAACCCGGGAGTCCTGGCTCCCGGCCCCCCCCCCCCCCGCTCTAACCACTAGACCCCACTCCCCTCCCAGAGCCCAGGAGTCCTGGCTCCCAGCCCCCCTCCCACTCTAACCACTAAACCCCACTCCTCTCCCAGAGCTGGGGAGAGAACCCAGGAGTCCTGGATCCCAGCCCCCCATGCCCCGGCTCTAACCACTAGACCCCACTCCCCTCCCAGAGCTGGGGAGAACCCAGGAGTCCTGGATCCCAGCCCCCCATGCCCCGGCTCTAACCACTAGACCCCACTCCCCTCCCCAAGCCAGAGCAGAACCCAGGAGTCCTGGCTTGCGAGCATCTTCCCAGAAGTCCCTAGAGGTGCAGTCCCGCTGCCAACCCCCCAGCGGAGGTCACTCAGGGCTCGCGTCAATGACGCAAATGCGGGGTCCCCACCCCCAACCCCACATCCATCCCCAGCCGGCTCTGGGCTCCAGCCGTGCCCTCATGTGTCTGCCTGTCCCAGCCCCTCCGCACTCACCTGCCATCTCTCCGCCAGGCCCCGCTCCCCTTGCTCCACGGAGGTCACCGTCCTGTCGGAGAACAGCATCGCGCCCGTCTCGTTGTCCGTCACCTGCACGGGACCAGGACCAGGACCGGCTCAGCCCAAGGAAGGGGGCTGGGGAAGGAACTTGGGTCCGAGCAGGGAACAGCCACAGCACAGGGCACTCCGGCCATGCCCCCGTTGGGCCCTGGGGGGGACATTACTTCCCCCCGCCACTAGCCAGGGAGCTGGGGTCAGGGGGGTTCGTTCCTAGGTGAAGATCCACATGGAGATTTCAGGTCCCCTCTTGACCCGGGCGTCCCTGGGGGAGCCCTGCGGGTGGGGGCGCCACCCCCCTGCTCCTGCTCACCTTGTTGATCTCGTGGTGGCTGTACACCGTGGCGTTCCCCACCCTGCGCTGCTCCTTCTCCTCGGTGTGGTAGTTGGGGGGGAGCTTGCGGAAATCAATGGGGGCCTCAAAGCGCCTCTCCTCCTTCCCCAACACCGCCTGCAACAACCCACATGGACTGAGTCCTGGGAGTTACAGTCCGTCGCCTCCGCCCCGGCTCCTAGCCCCCGGCTCTAACCACTAGGCTCCACGCCCCTCCCAGAGCCCAGGAGTCCTGGCTCCCAGCCTCCCGCTCTAACCACTAGGCCCCACGCCCCTCCCAGAGCCAGGGAGAGAACCCAGGAGTCCCGTCCCAGGTAGCGGGGACGGCTGAGGCTGTCAGGGAAGGGTGTGGGGGTCCCTGGTGGCGCCAGGGGATGGGCAGGGTGGGAGTCCCAGGGGCTGCAGGGAGGGGTGGTGGGGATGGCTGAGGGTGTCTGGGGAGGGACAGAGGGGCAGGTGGGGGTGCCTATGGGTGGGGATGGGTTGTTGTGGGGGTCCCTGTGGGGGATGGGGATGGCTGAGGTCCCTGGGGCCGCCAGGGGATGGGGTGGCTGAGGGTCGCTGGGGAATGGGGATGGCTGGGGGCCCCGGGGACCCCCAGGGGAAGGGTGGGGGATCCCTGGGGGGCGGGGGGTCACTCAGTCTCACCCGGCTGCCCCCCAGCAGGTGCTGGAAGCGGCCCAGCAGGCGACGGGCGACGAGCGGCAGGAAGGAGCCCCTCAACCCCGGCCAGCACGCCCAGGACGCCGAGCAGCAACCACCGCGCCCACATCGCGCCCGGCCCGGCCAGCGGCGTCTGAGCGGGTCTGCGGGGGGACAGAGTGGGTGGGTGGGTGGGGGGCGCCGCTCCACCCCTGCCCCCCTTCCCTCTGTCCCCCCGGCCCCCTCCCCCATCCATCCCTTCACAACCCATCCCTCCCTCCATCCCTCTCCCCCCACACCCCATCCCTCCCTCCCTCCCTCCCTCCCCCAAACCCCTTCCTCCGTCCCCCTTCCTCCCACAAGCCATCCTTCCATCCCTCCCTCCAGCCCCCTCCCCTCATAACCCATCCCTCCCTCCATCCCTCTCCCTCCACAACCCATCCCTCCCTCCCTCCCCCACTCCTTCCTCCGTCCCCCTTCCTCCCACAACCCATCCTTCCATCCCTCCCTCCAGCCCCCTCCCCTCGTAACCCATCCCTCCCTCCATCCCTCTCCCCCCACAACCCATCCCTCCCTCCCTCCCCCACACCCCTTCCTCCATCCCTCTCCCCCACAACCCATCCTTCCATCCCTCCCTCCAGCCCCCTCCCCTCATAACCCATCCCTCCCTCCCCCGCACACTCGTTCCTCCATTCCTCCCCCACACCCCTCTCTTCCTCCGTTTCTACATCCCCAGACACCTGCACCCTCCTCCATCCCCCAGCCCTTCTCCCCACGCCCCTCCCTCTAGCCACCCCACATCCCTCCACCCCCATATACACCTTTCTCTCCCTGCAACTGCCCCTTGGGGGTCCCTCTCCCCCTGCATCGACCTCTCTCCATTGCTCCCCATGTAGTTGCCCCCATCTTTGACCAGCCCTCCCCCCATAATTACCCCAGCTTATCCCCCTTCTGACCAACACTTCCCCAATCTCTGCACCCCCATGAAATCCTGCCCCATAGCACTGTGACCCCAGCAACCTCTTGAACTCCCTTCCCTCCCCCCAAAACTACCCCAGTCCTTCAGTCCTCCCAGAACCCCCCAACCCACCCGCCTTCCCCCATCCGGACCTTCCCCCCACTGCCCCAGGGTCCCTCCCCCAGCACCGACCAGCCACCTCCCTGGGACCCGCACTGGTCCGTTTCACCCGGGGCGCTGATTCGAACGGGGTTCTGATTCCAGAACCAGCTACCGGCCAGCATGGAGGGGCCCTGTCACAGGGTGCCCCACCCCACCTGGGCACTCGCCGGGAGATGCCCACGGCCTCCCCCCTCTGCGTCAGCGGCTGGGCAGGGCGGCGGCTCGGGCAGCGGGGTGAAGCTGTGCGTAGAGCAACACCCAGCTCCGTTGCAGACTTCCTCAGGACCTCAGTTTCCCCATCTGCAGAGCGGTGGGGACGGCCCTGCCCTGCCTCACGGGGTGGTGTGTGAGGGCGAATACGGTTTATATTTTATAACTTTGACCGAGAACGATCCAGAGGTATGATGAAGCATTGGGCCCTATCAATTTCACAACTGTGAAAAACGTGTCACGGACCGTGAAATAAGCCCTTCACTGGGAAATCCGATCTCCCCGCGTTGCCAGGAGTGCGGCTGGTGGGCCGGGCGGGGCAGGACTCGTCTTTCCCTGCACGGCCGCCCTCAGTGGGGAGATCAGTCCCACCCCCAGAGGCAGCGCAGAAAGGAGGGTGAAACACCCCCACTTCTGGGCTGGAGCAGCCCTAGAGCTGGGCTCGGCATTTCCACCCCCTTGGCTCCTGCCGGGACAAGGCGCCCGTTTCTTCAGGGAGCCCCAAAATTGGCTGAGGCCCCCGGGCATTAATCCACCACTGGCTGGGGCGATCAGACTCACCTCCCCGCCCCGGGAGCCTCCCCTGGCTGCAGGAAGCGCCACGGCCCAGCTCCGAAAGCAGCACCGAAGTGAGGGTGGCAACCCCGCGACTCCCAACAGGTTTGTGACCCCCCCCCACCACAATCCTCTTTTGGGTCAGGCCCCCCAGGGTCACAACCCCCTGAAACTGACATTTGCCGCTAGCAACCGATGAGACTCTAGCCCTGGCCAGGCGAAATCCGCCCGCAGAGCGACGTCGCAAAGACACCGGCGGGAGCCAGCGCTGCTCAGGCCGGCACCTGTCTGCTTAGACGGGGACCCCTCGCCCGGCGCTGGGACGCGGCCCCTCTGGGGTGGGGTACGGGGGCTGGTTATAAGGGGACCCCTCGCTGGGACGCAGCCCCTCTGGGATGGGGTACGGGGGCTGGTTATAAGGGGACCCCTCGCTGGGACGCGGCCCCTCTGGGATGGGGTACGGGGGCTGGTTATAAGGGGACCCCTCGCTGGGACACAGCCCCTCTGGGGTAGGGTGTGGGGGCTGGTCCTACAGGGACCCCTTGTCCGGCACTGGGACGCAGCACCTCTGGGGTGGGGTATGGGGGCTGGTTATAAGGGGACCCCTCGCTGGGACGCAGCACCTCTGGGATGGGGTGCGGGGGCTGGTTATAAGGGGACCCCTCGCTGGGACGCGGCCCCTCTGGGGTAGGGTGTGGGGGCTGGTCCTACAGGGACCCCTTGTCCGGCACTGGGACGCAGCACCTCTGGGGTGGGGTGCGGGGGCTGGTTATTTGGGGACCCACTGCCCCCCAACCTGTCTTATTGGAAAACCCAGGAGATGGGCGGTGCGCCTGCCCACTTCTAAAGGCCCCTCCCCCAGCCTAGCAGGAGGGACCACTAGACCCATGGACCAAATGAGTACAGGGGACAAGGTGAAGGTCATAGGTTCAAAATGAGGGTACCGATGGGGACACCGAGCCGAGAACCCCAGACAGCGCCCACTGCTCCTGGGAGGTGTCGGAGCCAGCGGAGGCTGCCCAGTGGAACTCTGCCCGGATGCGGGAGACGAGGGAGGACCGGAAATAGGCCCCCCGATCGCAGAGCTCCCCCCCGTACAGCATCCTCCTCCTGGTGGTGTCCATGGAGTGTTTGGCCGGGGCCAGGAGGAGGTTGTCGGGGAGGTCTCGTGACTTCGTGGGGTCACGGATGGGGTGTGCGAAGAGGAACAGGGGAAAAGTGCAGACAGAACCTCACCAAGAGGTTCTGGAGGAGCCGGAATAGGGGCTGCGCCAGGTTCTCCCTCACGCCGCAAAAGGGGCAGGGCTCGGGCACAGGTGTGAACCGCGCCAGGTACACGCCCGGCCACCTGCCCAGGTAGGGCGAGGGGCACTATCACATTTGCAATGAGCATTTAGCAGTACCAAATAGCCCCACTGGGGGCAGCATTTACAATAGGGTCCCCAGCATTGGGGGAGTGGGAGGGGGCACTGGGGCAGGGAGAGGGGAGGGGACACGCCCTCCTGGTTAATTTGCTCCCAGCATCCTTTGCAAATAACAAAACTGACCAATTTTTCAGGGCTGGGACCCCACATTTTTATTTTATTTACAAAGTGGATTTTACAAAAGTTGTGAATTCCTGGGGAGCGGGGAACCGGGGGTCCCCCGTGGAGAACACATTCAATGGCACACAGACATATTCACACGTCCCAACCTCCTGCCCCTTCCCGATTGCCCCCCCTGCCCCAAGGTACCAGGACCTCTCTCCCCCACCCCCACCCCACCCTTCCCCTCCCTACTGCAGCAAACCCCACTAATAGATACCCAGAGACAGAACAAAATAGCTGCCCCATCCCTACGCCACTGCCCCAAAGGGTGAGCACAGCTCAGGCCAGGGACAGGGCGGGGGTCGACACACTGGGGTTGGGGGGAAATGGACCAGGGGCCCTGCCCCCTGCCAAGAACACTCAGGAACAGACAGACAGAGAAAGAAAGCTGCTTCAGCCCATGTTGGATGGTCCCAGTTGGGGGGCGGTGGCTCATGCCCATCTGCTCCCCCTCCACCCCCTGGGGCGGGAGGGGCTTCCTAGGAGTATCGGGTCAGCTTGTCGTAGTTCTGGCCCATGTTTCTAAACAGAAACATCGATAACATCATGAGACAGAGCTGGGGGGAGAGAGAGAGAGTTAGTTACTGGAGGGATCCCACTTCTCACACCAACCAGCCCACCACTCCCATCAACCACCCCCCTGACAAGCTGGGGGTGCGGGGGGGAAGAGAGTTACTGAAGGGATCCCACTCCTGACACCAACCAGCCCCTGACAAGCTGGGGGTGGGGGGAAGAGAGTTACTGAAGGGATCCCACTCCTCACACCAACCACCCCCTGACAAGCTGGGGGTGCGGGGGGGAAGAGAGTTACTGAAGGGATCCCACTCCTGACACCAACCAGCCCCTGACAAGCTGGGGGTGGGGGGAAGAGAGTTACTGAAGGGATCCCACTCCTGACACCAACCACCCCCTGACAAGCTGGGGGTGGGGGAAAGAGTTACTGAAGGGATCCCACTCCTGACACCAACCAGCCCCTGACAAGCTGGTGTCAGGGGGAGGGAGAGTTAATGGAGGGATCCCATTTCCCCCACCAATCATCCCCCACACAGCTGGGAGAGTTAATTGAGGGTTCCCACTGCTATTACCAACCACCCCCATAGAACTGTGGGGGGAGATAAGAGGTCCTACCAACCATCCCAAGCATAGCCTGCCCCCTCCACGCCAGCAGCTCTGTGTGAGTGGGGTCAGGCCCCCCCCCCCCAAGAATGTAGCCACACACCCCTGAAATCAATGCTGTGATGGAGCTGGGGGGTCTGATAGTGTCTGATGGGGAATGGGAAGAGGTTGGGGGTGAAGAGGGTGATGGGGTAGATGATCGGGGGCGGAGTCATTCAGGGGTCAATCCCCTCAATCCCACAGGTGTGTTGATTCCCTGAAATCCGTCTGTCTCCCCCAGCCCCACTCCCTGCAGCACAGCGCCCCCTAGTGCCACCCTGGGGCTTTGGGGCCAGCCCTGTCCCATGGGAGAGCGCCCTCCACTGGAATAATCACTGCTCCTAACTCCCTCATTCTTTCCACAGATACTTTATTATCAGGGGATGCTGGGGGGGGGCCCCCCGCAGGGCTCTCAGGCGATGGGCTGCCGACCCCCCCAGCGATG
Source organism: Chrysemys picta bellii (assembly GCF_011386835.1). Lineage (NCBI taxonomy): Eukaryota > Metazoa > Chordata > Testudines > Emydidae > Chrysemys > Chrysemys picta. The sequence goes on from NC_088807.1 coordinate 23,616,273, forward strand.
GGCCAAGCCCCTGGGCTGGGGTCTGCCCGGGAGCTGCTGCGTCTCCTGCTCTGGCCCCTGGGGGGCGCCGAACGATTCCTCTCGGAGCAGGGAGCACACCATGGACATGGCGTGGATCTGGGGGGAGGAGACGGGGCTGATGGGGGGATCTGAGCTCCCCCCCCCGGGTTCCCTCCTCCCTGCCCCCACCCCCAAGGTAAGTTACCTTGCCAGTACTCCTGATACATGGGGCTGGTGCGGCAGGAGGGAAAGGGTTAACGGGGTTAGTGTGGGGCAGAGACATGGCAGGGGGGCGGGGGCAGCACGGGGAGGGGACGGCCCGGGACACGCTCAGACACGTGTTAGCCCTGTGAACCACATGCGGGTGAGGTAACACAGGTGTGCAGGGACACACAGGGAGGAACATGCATGGCCCACACACCGACACACGTGGAAACACGTGCACAAGCCCCTCACACACATGCACCAACACACATTCACAACCCCCAGCTGCAGGAACATGTGTGGGAACAGGCACGCACCGACACACGTGAGGACATGGAGTGGGCAGGAATACAGGCCCCAAGACGCATGCAGAACGACACACGCGCGTGTGCAAACATGCACAAGCCACGCACTGCAGCCACACGTGCACACTGGCACCACCTGCTGGGGAAGGTCAGGATTTCCTGGGAGCCACTGGTGAGTCTCCTGCACTCCAGGGTGCCGGCCAGTGCCAGGCACAGCAGCTGCAGGAACTGGGCGGGGGGGGGGGGGGGAAACTGAGTCACAAGGGGGGGGAGATCCCACATCCCCACCCCAGCACCCCCCCATCCCTGGGGGTGGCCCCTGCTCCCCAGCCCTGCCCTCGCCCCCCCATTACCTCCATCAGGGCGATGCCCAGGCAGATGCCCACGATGCTGATGATGTTATTGGCCAGCCAGCCCTGGACGCTGTTCGCGCAGCCCTGATTGGATGACAGCAGGGAGAGGAGGTGGGGTCAGAACACTGGCACCTGCTACAAAATCCTCTCTCACCACCGCCGCCAGCTGCGAGCTTCCCCCACAGCAGTGCCCCCAGCCGGGGACTCCGGCGCTGCGAGCTTCCCCCGCAGCAGTGCCCCAGGCAGCACTCACCTGCCTGTAGACCGGCCACTCCCCCTGAGCGGTGCAGAACCCGGTGGCCCCCTGCACGGCCGGGACCTCGGTGGTGTTGGTGCCGGTGCCGCGCTCACCAGGGCTGGAGCTGTTGTGACAGGAACAGGGGTACAGTTTGCGAGACGAGTTGTCCACGACGGGGTTCTGGTGCCAGTCCATGTACGAGCTCCAGCCGCAGCACTGGAGCTGCCGGGGAGGGGGGGAGACAGTGGGAGGGCATGTGTGAGCCAGGTGCCTTGTGCCAACCAGCAGAGGCACCGGGGGCGAGGGGGTGCACAGGGGTTTCCAGCAGGGTGGATAAAAATTGGATTTTTTTTATTTAAATTGGATTTTTTTGACAAAATGCTTTTTGAGGGGAAAAACTATCTAAAGATCGTTTTACTTAAAACACATTATAGCTCAAAGATACCTCGTCATGGAATAGGGATTATAAATCCTAATTCTACAGTGTGAGACAATATATTCATGTCATGGTTAAGGAAAGTTTTGTAACTGAGTTCCAACAGTTTGTGGATTAGGGACCCCGATCTTATGGGGCTCCAGGGGCTTCTGTCGAGATTACGGAGGCTAATCTTTCTATCGACCCAGCGGGGCTCAGGGCTCAGTCTAGAAGAGACCATCGGCGACGCTTTGTGTTGCAGTTCTCAGACTGTGGATTCATGTCTCCAGGGGTAACATGCTTGTTAACAGCAAACATGGTTTTAAATAAATAAATAATATATAGAGGTGTGAAATAACAGACCCCAACCCTATTGTCCCTCTGCAGATTTGTGTCCACAGAGTCAATCCCTGACCTCTCTCTAAAAGTGCAAAGTTTCAAAAAGTTCAGTGAATCGAAGATTGTTGGGGGCGGACTAGATCTGGACAGGAGAAGAAGTCTGGAGGTAAATGTGAGAAGCAAGGGACATACGCTTGTTTTGGTCAAATATTATATGTTTGCTGTTGAAGAAAAAAAATCCAGAACACTTAATGTTGTTTTAGTTACATAAAACAACTGAAATGTCTGTCTGGTGATGTTCTCCTCCTAATACAGCCTGGCAAGAAAATCCTCCAAATATTAATGATTAACCTGTTGAATTGGAGATACTTCACCTCCCAATGGCTTCACAAATATCTGATTCAATTCCCTTTGGTAAATGAAATAACCGAACACTCATTCATTTTCTGATACAGCTGTAAAACTCATCGGAAAAGTTTTCAAAATTAATCACTGTTTAAAAATGTATAGCGTGCACCTTCTAAAAATGAAACCCACATCTATCTCGGAGTTGTGAAGGATACGTATTAATAACAGCCAACAAGAATGCACTTTTATGTAGAAAACCGTGATTAAATCGAGATTTAAATCAAATCCACCCTGGTTTCGCGGGCCCCCGGGGCCTGATGTCTACATAGCTAGGCACCAAGGGGCGGCCTGTGGGGTCTCTCCCCACAGCGCAAGGTGGCCGCAGGGGCCAGATTTAAGCAGGCCTGTCAGTGGCGAAGCGGGAATTGTTGGTAACGATTTTGTGCGGCCTCAGTTTCCCCCCAGGCGGTGCATTGCCACCCTGCGGGGGAGAAAGGGTTAACACCACCCATAGCCTAAAGAAAACCCTGGAGTCATCAGTTTACCCATAAACCAATCTAGTGTTCTCCCTTCCACCATTGCAGTGTCTCGACAAAAACCCCGACCTGGGTTCCAGTGTGTTCCGATGCCTGGACCCGAACCCGCATCCGTTCTCCCGGGACTCCATCTTCTCCTGCCTGGTCGTGCTGGGGGCTCTGCCCGGCTCCAGCTCTCAGGCCCCCAGCTCCCACCATCCCCTGGGAACCCCGACCAGTTCAAGCCTCAGGGAGCAGTGAGATCCCCCCGCCCTCCCTCCGTTTTCTTTTCTACCTCAGGGCCGACTTTCTAACCCTGACTTGTTCGATCGGGGAGAGTTTTCTATAGCTGACTTTTGTAACCTTGAATAGTGCGACTGTTATGTTGACTTAGCCTCCTTGTGTGGGTAGCACTAGTATTAAAACTAGTAAATAACTTGTATGGTGAAGCTGGTTGCCCCTCTCTGAACTTTACTCTTTGGTGGCTTTAGCTTCCCCCATTTGCTCTGCAGCAACGCTCCTCTTACCTAAGCTAAAGATCCCGGCAGCGCCCCAAATCCTGTGGGGTTTGCTCAGCCAGTACCACTGTGACGGGAGCGTGGGGACAGGGACGTGTGAACCTGGGACAGACGAGGGGGGCAGCTTGGCAGTGCTGCTCGGCCCAGGGGCAGATAAGGGGTCAGCTTGAAAGGGCTGATTGTCCCGGTCTGCTCAGACTTGCTCTGTTAATGTGTGTGTGTGTGCGTGTGCGTGTGCGCGTGCGTCCAGTTCTGGGGCTGGAGGAACCCAGCCCTGGGGAACCGAGGTCCTGCCGCGTCGCGCCATTGGGAGGGGACTTGCAGCAGGGAGAAGTACAGCTCCATATGAAAACACACGTGACACAAGCAGCACATTGACAGAAGTACAGACCCCCCCCCCCTCGAAGAGTAACCCTAATCAATGAGCGCACCCCAAAGTAAAGGGCAAATCTGGTAACACCCCAGTACCAGCCTGCAGGGTCTGGCCGGGCCACCGGTCACGAGACAGGGTCTCTGGTGCCAACAGCCCCATCTGGGAGGCCAGGGGCCTGCCCCTCGGCGTGTGGGTCCCTGGGAGCCGCCCTGCTAGCGTGGTCTGGCCGGAGGCTGGTGTCTCGTAGCCGGGTCGGTCCCAGGCTAGGGGCGGGAGGGACGAGAAATGGATCCGGTCGAGGGCCCGGCTAACGGCTCCGGGAGGAGGGACCGGGGGAGGCCGGTCAATGGGGCGTCCCGCTGGGAAAAAGGGCCGCGGCCCCTCCTGGGGGGAGCCCAGCGACGCCGGGGCTTGGCTCGGGAGCCAGGCGTCACTGCCAGGAGAAGGGCAGAACTCGGGGCCGGTTGCAGGGGGGCTGGGCCGGGTCCCCGCAGGGCCGGGTCCCCGCAGGGCCGGGTCCCAGGGCTCTCACCTGCCCCTGAATGAAGTCCCAGCTCTGGTGCTTCTCGCCGGGGGGTCCTGCCAGCGGATAGGTCCGGATGGCGTCTTCCACGAACACCCCCACCTTGCCACTGAGCTGGGAGGGGAAGAGGAGAGGAGAGGAGAGGTGACTTCCCCCAGCCAAGGTCCTGGCACCGCGCACTTCCCCCCGGCAGTGCCCCCGGCCGAGCCTCCCCGGGTGCTGTGAGCTTCCCCCCGGCAGTGCCCCCGGCACGCCCCACTCACCGTGACACGCTGCGTGTACAGCAGGACCCCAATGGTGATCTGGGCGGCGAAGAGGAGAAAGAGGAAACCGAAATACTGTGTGGGGGGGGGGGAGAGAAAGGGGGTCAGTGAATTTTCTCAGCCTCAGGGCCCCCCCAGCTCTCTTCTCTGACCCCCACCCCCTGCTCCCCCGCCCACCTCGCCACCCATAGACAGACCATCAGACACTGACACCCCAGAACTGATGGGGGTGACCCCCAGCTCTGCCCCCCCACCCTGGGGAGATCAACATCCCCTCACCCCCCCAGCCAGGCTGGGACCCCCCCAGACCTCCCCCACCAGAAACAGCTGCAGCACTTCTGCTTTTCTCGTTTTCCTTTTGCACTTTTCCTCCCCGCAGCAGCCTGGGCCGGGCACCATCCGCGGGCGGGGGGCAGAGCCTGGCAGGATGTGGCCGCTGGGGGGGGGGTCACGTGGTGCCAGCTGAGATGGGAAATTGCACCAGGCCCTGAGCTCATGAGGGAGAGAGAAACTTCCCGCATCAACCCCCCGGTGACCCCAGGCTCCCAGCCCCTCCCGCTGTAACCACTGGACCCCACTCCCCTCCTGGAGCCAGCGAGAGAACCCAGGAGTCCGGGCTCCCAGCGCCCCCCCAGTCTAACCACTAGACCCCACTCCCCTCCGGGAGCCAGGGAGAGAACCCAGGAGTCCGGGCTCTCCCGTGTACTTACAAATCCCAGCATACACTTGATCTCCTTCAGGGAACCCAGGCATCCGAGGAAACCCAGCAGCATGGTGATGATACCAACTCCGGACAGGATGTAGGACCAGACCTTCAGGGCGTACAGGGAGGAACCTGGAAGGGGCACGGGCAGAGCTCAGAGCAGGGCTGGGCCGACGGGGGGCTGCGGGTTGGGAGCGAGGGGCACCGCAGGGGTCTGCGGGTCGGGAGCGAGGGGCGCCGTGGGGCCGGCAGGGGGCTGCGGGTCAGGAGCGAGGGGCGCCGCGGGGGGAGTGTGGGTCTGCGGGTCGGGAGCGAGGGGGGCCGCGGGTCGGGAGCGAGGGGGCCGCGGGGGGAGTGTGGTCTGCGGGTCGGGAGCGAGGGGCGCCGCGGGGGGAGAGGGGGGCATGGGTCGGGAGCGAGGGGCGCCGCGGGGGGAGTGTGGGTCTGCGGGTCGGGAGCGAGGGGCGCCGCGGGGGGAGGGGTTTGCGGGTCGGGAGCGAGGGGCGCCGCGGGGGGAGTGTGGGTCTGCGGGTCGGGAGCGAGGGGCGCCGCGGGGGAGGGGGTTGCGGGTCGGGAGCGAGGGGCTCCGCGGGGGGAGTGTGGGTCTGTGGGTCGGGAGCGAGGGGTGCCGCGGGGGGAGAGGGGGGCATGGGTCGGGAGCGAGGGGCGCCGCGGGGGGAGTGTGGGTCTGCGGGTCAGGAGCGAGGGGCGCCGCGGGTCGGGAGCGAGGGGGGCCGCGGGTCGGGAGCGAGGGGGGCCGCGGGGGGAGGGGGGCCGCGGGTCAGGAGCGAGGGGGGCCGCGGGGGGAGTGTGGGTCTGCGGGTCGGGAGCGAGGGGCGCCGCGGGGGGAGTGTGGGTCTGCGGGTCGGGAGCGAGGGGCGCTGCGGGGGGAGAGGGGGGCATGGGTCGGGAGCGAGGGGCGCCGCGGGGGGAGTGTGGGTCTGCGGGTCGGGAGCGAGGGGCGCCGCGGGGGGGAGGGGGGTTGCGGGTCGGGAGCGAGGGGCGCCGCGGGGGGGGAGGGGGTTGCGGGTCGGGAGCGAGGGGCGCCGCGGGGGGAGTGTGGGTCTGCGGGTCGGGAGCGAGGGGCGCCGCGGGGGGAGTGTGGGTCTGCGGGTCGGGAGCGAGGGGCGCCGCGGGGGGAGTGTGGGTCTGCGGGTCGGGAGCGAGGGGCGCCGCGGGGGGAGAGGGGGGCATGGGTCGGGAGCGAGGGGCGCCGCGGGGGAGGGGGTTGCGGGTCGGGAGCGAGGGGCGCCGCGGGGGGGGAGTGTGGGTCTGCGGGTCGGGAGCGAGGGGCGCCGCGGGGGGAGTGTGGCTCTGCGGGTCGGGAGCGAGGGGCGCCGCGGGGGGAGGGGGTTGCGGGTCGGGAGCGAGGGGCGCCGCGGGGGGAGTGTGGGTCTGCGGGTCGGGAGCAAGGCTGCGGGTCGGGAGCGAGGGGCACCGCGGGGGGCTGCGGGTTGGGAGCGAGGGGCGCCGCGGGGGAGGGGGTTGCGGGTTGGGAGCGAGGGGCGCCACAGGGGGAGTGTGGGTCTGCGGGTCGGGAGCGAGGGGGGGCCGCGGGTCGGGAGCGAGGGGGGGCGCCGCGGGGGGAGAGGGGGGCACGGGTCAGGAGCGAGGGGGGCGCCGCGGGGGGAGCGTGGGGCTGCGGGTCGGGAGTGAGGGGCGCCGCGGGGGGAGAGCGAGGGGGGCGCCGCGGGTCGGGAGCGAGGGCTCACCCAGGACAGCGGCGAAGCTTTGCTGGTCGATTAGGATCCAGAGGCCGAAGCCGAGGATGATGGCGCCCAGGATCTGGGGGGGGAGGGGAGTAAAGGGGGGTTACACTGGAGTGGGGGGGTTCACCCTGGCACAGCCCCCCCCAGCCCGGGGCACGAGGGGTTAATGGGCTAGTTGGTGGTTGCCCCAAGACACAGATGTCTCCCCCCCCACCGGCCCCCAGCTGCAGGCTCCCCCCACTTAATGCAGGTCCCATCTAGGGAGGGGCAGGTGAGAGCAAATCCCACCCCCGGCCGCCCATCAGCCCCACAGGCCCAGCCCCCCCCCCCAAGTACGGGCCCCCCCCCCCCCAAAGTACGGGCCCAGCCCCCCCCATACTCACAAAGAAGAGGAGGTTGAAGAGGAAGAGGAAATATTTGGTGACGCTCAGACACCCCTGGGGAGACATGGCTGGACCTGTGGGGGAGGGGGCAGGCGGGGGGGTTACTGCTCAGTCGGACGGACCCCAGCCCCCCCAGACATGGACCCCCCCTGTACCTTGGGGCGGAGGCAGCTGCTGCCAGCCCAGCCCCACGGAGACCCCAGGATTCTGGGGGTGATGTCACAATGCGGGGGATGGGACACGGGGCCTTCCCCCCAGGCAGCCCCCGGGTTCCCGGAGCCCATCCAGCTGGGGGGGGTGGGTGGGGGGGGGAAGGGCTGATACGCAGCAGTTGCTGGTTCAGGCTGATAAGGCAACTTCCCCTCCCCCCATCCCCCATCCCCACATCCTCTGTCGCTCCCCACACAGGAAACCGCCCGGACCCCTGTGCGCCTAACTCCCCTGGGCTGCCCTGCCGGTGCCCCTCACTCCCGACCCGCAGCCCTCGATCGCCCAGCCCTGCCCTGCCGGTGCCCCTCACTCCCGACCCGCAGCCCCCGATCGCCCAGCCCTGCCCACCCCTGCCCTGCCGGTGCCCCTCACTCCCGACCCGCAGCCCCCGATCGCCCAGCCCTGCCCTGCCGGTGCCCCTCACTCCCGACCCGCAGCCCCCCGATCGCCCAGCCCTGCCCTGCCGGTGCCCCTCACTCCCAACCCGCAGCCCCCGATCGCCCAGCCCTGCCCACCCCTGCCCTGCCGGTGCCCCTCACTCCCGACCCGCAGCCCCCGATCGCCCAGCCCTGCCCTGCCGGTGCCCCTCACTCCCAACCCGCAGCCCCCGATCGCCCAGCCCTGCCCTGCCGGTGCCCCTCACTCCCAACCCGCAGCCCCCGATCGCCCAGCCCTGCCCTGCCGGTGCCCCTCACTCCCGACCCGCAGCCCCCGATCGCCCAGCCCTGCCCTGCCGGTGCCCCTCACTCCCAACCCGCAGCCCCCCGATCGCCCAGCCCTGCCCTGCCGGTGCCCCTCACTCCCGACCCGCAGCCCCCTGATCGCCTAGCCCTGCCCTGCCGGTGCCCCTCACTCCCGACCCGCAGCCACCCGATCGCCCACCCCTGCCCACCCCAGCCCTGCCGGTGCCCCTCACTCCCGACCCGCAGCCCCCCGATCGCCCACCCCAGCCCACCCCAGCCCTGCCGGTGCCCCTCACTCCCGACCCGCAGCCCCCCGATCGCCCAGCCCTGCCCTGCCGGTGCCCCTCACTCCCGACCCGCAGCCCCCGATCGCCCAGCCCTGCCCTGCCGGTGCCCCTCACTCCCGACCCGCAGCCCCCGATCGTCCACCCCTGCCCTGCCGGTGCCCCTCACTCCCGACCCGCAGCCCCCGATCGCCCAGCCCAGCCCTGCCGGTGCCCCTCACTCCCGACCCGCAGGCCCCCGATCGCCCACCCCTGCCCACCCCAGCCCTGCCAGTGCCCCTCACTCCCGACCCACAGCCCCTGCCCCCTCCCAGCCCTGGTGGTGCCCCTCACCCCCTGGCGCTTCCAGGAACGATCTGGTTCTGGTTTCCCGTCTCTCTGGACCCTGCCCAGCCCTGCAGCACCAGGCGAACCCAGGCGTCCGGGCGTGGCGGGGGGAAGGGGGAGGACTCCAGGGCGCAGGTTTCATGGCTCAGTGTCCCCACCCCCCCCTCCCCAGACAGCAGCGACACCTGAACCCGGGGCCAGATGGGGGCGAGCTAGTGCCGCCCCCCCCCCCAAACTCCCCATGGCCAAAAGTCCCCAAACCCTCCTGATATGGGCCAGGGCCAGCCCCCCCACCATCTGCTGGGATCCCCCAGTCCCCCCGGCTGGAGGTTGGGGGGGGGATTCTGTTGGGGGAGGGGAAGATGATGGCTTTACTCATTTGGCCTGCTCCCCCCTCCTTTCCCCCCAGCTTCTCCCCTCGCCCTCCTGCCTGCCCCCCCTCCCCCTCCCTTGCGCCCCAGGGCCCCCCCTGCCTGCCCCAGGGCCCCCCCTGCCTGCCCCAGGGCCCCCCGCTCTTCGCACGCCCCTGGCACGGGTGGGCACCGGGCCCCTCCCTCCTGCCCTCACCCCAGTGCCATGGGCCCCCCCCGGCCACGCACCCCCCGATTCTCCATCCCTGCCTGATCATTCGCCCCCCAACCCCAACCCACTTGCAGGCCCCCAACTCCATCTGCCCCCCCGCCAGTCCCTTAACCCCCCCATGTGTGTGTGGGGGGGGGTCACTCACCGAGATGGGGGACTGGGGGGCCCTGGCGTGTCGGGATCGAGCCCCCCAGGAGGAGCAGGGTCGGGGTCGGGCAAAGGCTCGGGCTCTGTCTGCTCTCCCCCCCCCAGCAAAGTTTGAAAACTTGGACTCGTCGCCGCCCCCGCTCGCAGCTGATTGGTCCAGGCGATGCCTGGGCGTTAAAAATTAATAATCGCCCCCGCCCTCCGAAATTTCCTTGCCCCCCCCCACAACCCTAGATTTAAGGTGGATCCGCTTAAGGTGGATTCGCGTCGCCTTGTGTGGGGAGGCAGAAGGGGGCAGAGAAGGGCGCGGGGGAGGCAGTGGGGGGAAGGCGCTGGGAGGCGGGGCAGCAGGGGGCAGTGGGAGGGGCTGGGGGACTTGAAGGGGTTAGAGGGAGGGGGACTGGGAGCGCTGGGGAGCAGAGGGAGAGACTGGGGACGCTGGGAAGCAGTAGGGGGCGCTAGGGAGGGGACGTAAGGGGGCAGGGGAGCGGGGGGTACTGGGAGGGCAGTAGGCAGGGGAGGGGCTGGGAGGCAGAAGGGGGCAGGGAAGGGGGGGCGTGAGGGGGAGGGGCTGGGAGGCAGTGGGGGGCTAGGGAGGGGCGGGGGGTGCTGGGAGGCAGAAGGGGGCAGGGAAGGGGCGTTAGGGGGAGGGGGCAATGGGAGGCAGTGGGGTGCTAGGGAGGGACGGGGCGCTGGGAGGCAGAAGGGGGCAGGGAAGGGGGAAGGGGCTGGGAGGCAGAAGGGGGCAGGGAAGGGGGGAGGGGCTGGGAGGCAGAAGGGGGCAGGGAAGGGGCGTTAGGGGGAGAGGGGCAATGGGAGGCAGTGGGGTGCTAGGGAGGGGCGAGGGCGCTGGGAGGCAGAAGGGGGCAGGGAAGGGGGAAGGGGCTGGGAGGCAGAAGGGGGCAGGGAAGGGGGGAGGGGCTGGGAGGCAGAAGGGGGCAGGGAAGGGGCGTTAGGGGGAGAGGGGCAATGGGAGGCAGTGGGGTGCTAGGGAGGGGCGAGGGCGCTGGGAGGCAGAAGGGGGCAGGGAAGGGAGCGTTAGGGGAGGGGCTGGGAGGCAGAAGGGGACAGGGAAGGGGGGTGGGGGAGGCGCTGGGGGGCAGTGGGGGGCTAGGGAGGGGCGGGGGGCGCTGGGGGGCAGAAGGGGGTAGGGAAGGGGGCGGGGGAGGCGCTGGGGGGCAGTGGGGAGCTAGGGAGGGGCGGGGGGCGCTGGGAGGCAGAAGGGGGCAGCGAAGGGGGCGGGGGAGGCGCTGGGAGGCAGTGGGGGGCAGGGAAGGGGGCGGGGGAGGCGCTGGGGGCAGTGGGGGGCTAGGGAGAGGAGGGGGCGCTGGGAGGCAGAAGGGGGCAGGGAAGGGGACGTGAGGGGGGGGAGGGGCTGGGAGGCAGTGGGGGGCAGGGAAGGGGGCGGGGAGGCGCTGGGGGGCAGTGGGGGGCTAGGGAGGGGCGGGGGTGTGAGGGGGGAGGGGCCGCCGGGAGACCCCGTAGCCCCGGGAAGCTCCAACGGCTCCCGCAGCCGGGCCCGGCTACACCCGCCTCGCGACCGAGCGTCCGCCCCGCCCAGTGCCGGTTAGAGCAGCCCGGGGGGCGGGGGGGGCGGAGCCGGGAGCCTGGGGGGCGGGGCAGCCCGGGGGGGCGGAGCCGGGGGTGACGCTGTCCCTGTCCCGGCCCCGCCCCCGGCTGATGCAAGGCGCCCGACCGGCCACGGTGGCCCCGCGCCCCCCGCCCGGCGGCAGGTGGGACCCGCGCGGGGGGGGCGTTGGGGGGGGGGCTGCCAGGGGTTGGGGCCGGTGGGTACAACCGCCCCCGCTGCCCCCCGATCGGCCCCCCCTCGCTCAGGGGGTGACTAGTGCGTGGGACCCCGGACTCCTGGGTTCTCTCCCCGGCTCGAGGGGGGGGGTTTGCGAGCGCGGGGGATGCGGCTGGCTCTGGGGTGGGGCGCGGGGGCTGGGTATACGGGGACCCCTCGCCCGCCGCTGGGATGCGGCTGGCTCTGGGGTGGGGCGGGGGGGCTGGGTATACGGGGACCCCTCGCCCGGCGCTGGGATGCGGCTGGCTCTGGGGTGGGGCGCGGGGGCTGGGTATACGGGGACCCCTCGCCCGGCGCTGGGATGCGGCTGGCTCTGGGATGGGGGGGGCTGGGTATACGGGGACCCCTCGCCCGCCGCTGGGATGCGGTTGGCTCTGGGGTGGGGCGCGGGGGCTGGGTATACGGGGACCCCTCGCCCGCCGCTGGGATGCGGCTGGCTCTGGGGTGGGGCGGGGGGGCTGGGTATACGGGGACCCCTCGCCCGGCGCTGGGATGCGGCTGGCTCTGGGGTGGGGCGGGGGGGCTGGGTATACGGGGACCCCTCGCCCGGCGCTGCGATGCGGCTGGCTCTGGGGTGGGGCGCGGGGGCTGGGTATACGGGGACCCCTCGCCCGGCGCTGGGATGCGGCTGGCTCTGGGGTGGGGCGCGGGGGCTGGGTATACGGGGACCCCTCGCCCGGCGCTGGGATGCGGCTGGCTCTGGGGTGGGGCGCGGGGGGCTGGGGTATACGGGGACCCCTCGCCCGGCGCTGGGATGCGGCTGGCTCTGGGATGGGGGGGGGCTGGGTATACGGGGACCCCTCGCCCGCCGCTGGGATGCGGTTGGCTCTGGGGTGGGGCGCGGGGGGCTGGGTATACGGGGACCCCTCGCCCGCGCTGGGATGCGGCTGGCTCTGGGGTGGGGCGGGGGGGCTGGGTATACGGGGACCCCTCGCCCGGCGCTGGGATGCGGCTGGCTCTGGGGTGGGGCGGGGGGGCTGGGTATACGGGGACCCCTCGCCCGGCGCTGCGATGCGGCTGGCTCTGGGGTGGGGCGCGGGGGCTGGGTATACGGGGACCCCTCGCCCGGCGCTGGGATGCGGCTGGCTCTGGGGTGGGGCGCGGGGGCTGGGTATACGGGGACCCCTCGCCCGGCGCTGGGATGCGGCTGGCTCTGGGGTGGGGCGCGGGGGCTGGGTATACGGGGACCCCTCGCCCGGCGCTGGGATGCGGCTGGCTCTGGGGTGGGGCGCGGGGGCTGGGTATACGGGGACCCCTCGCCCGGCGCTGGGATGCGGCTGGCTCTGGGGTGGGGGCGCGGGGGCTGGGTATACGGGGACCCCTCGCCCGGCGCTGGGATGCGGCTGGCTCTGGGGTGGGGCGCGGGGGCTGGGTATACGGGGACCCCTCGCCCGGCGCTGGGATGCGGCTGGCTCTGGGGTGGGGCGCGGGGGCTGGGTATACGGGGACCCCTCGCCCGGCGCTGGGATGCGGCTGGCTCTGGGGTGGGGCGCGGGGGCTGGGTATACTGGGACCCCTCGCCTGGCGTGGGATGCGGCTGGCTCTGGGGTGGGGCGCGGGGGCTGGGTATACGGGGACCCCTCGCCCGGCGCTGGGATGCGGCTGGCTCTGGGGTGGGGCGCGGGGGCTGGGTATACGGGGACCCCTCGCCCGGCGCTGGGATGCGGCTGGCTCTGGGGGTGGGGGCGCGGGGGCTGGGTATACGGGGGACCCCTCGCCCGGCGCTGGGATGCGGCTGGTTCTGGGGTGGGGCGCGGGGGCTGGGTATACGGGGACCCCTCGCCCGGCGCTGGGATGCGGCTGGCTCTGGGGTGGGGCGCGGGGGCTGGGTATACGGGGACCCCTCGCCCTGGCGCTGGGATGCGGCTGGCTCTGGGGTGGGGCGCGGGGGCTGGGTATACTGGGACCCCTCGCCTGGCGTGGGATGCGGCTGGCTCTGGGGTGGAGCGCGGGGGCTGGGTATACGGGGACCCCCTCGCCCGGCGCTGGGATGCGGCTGGCTCTGGGGTGGGGGGGGGGCTGTT